>NC_044549.1:70599307-70898864 GCF_007565055.1 Rhinopithecus roxellana | reverse complement strand
GAGCCATTTAGTGATTCAGCTGGAAATACAAAGCCCAGGCTGTTTATCCTTAAAAATTTCACTAAGGTTAATAATAATAAAAAAAAAGAAAAAGAAATAGAAAACAGCCAGAAAAGAAGAGAAAGACAACTTTTTCTTATGATTTACATTAGGGATGGTAAAAGATTTTGTCTTATGTAATAACTCCAGTCTAGTGTCTCCAAATAGTGTCTTCCTGGTGTGCTATATGGAGAAGAATGTTGAGGTCATATCTGCACATGATGGGAAAAGTGCAGAAATCAATTAGCAATGTCTGCTTTGTAACACAATGGGAAGTGGTAGTCTGTGTGCTATCCTGACTTCATTCTTCCAAAGTTGCAGTTGTTTAAAAGTTCATCTAGAGTTCTATCCAATATGTTTTATTGTATAGATGGACAATTTTTTAAAGTATCTTTTAATGCCCAACATAATTGATGGCATTAAAGAATTACAATAGACTAGGCGTGGTGGCTCACACCTGTAATCCCAGCACTTTGGAAGTCAAAGGTGGAAGAATCACTTGAGGCCAAGAGTTCAAGACCAGCCTGGGCAACATAGCGAGAACCCATCTCTACAAAAAATAATAAAATTAGTTGGGCACCTGTAGTCTTGCTACCCAGGAAGCTGAAGCAGGAGGATCCAGGCATTCAAGGCGGAGCCCAGGCATTCAAGGCTGCAGTGAGCTATCACACCCCCATACTCCAGCATGGGCCACAAAGTAAGACTCTCCCTCTAAAAAAAAAAAAAAAAAAAAAAAAAAAATGCCACAACGGGCTATGGTGGGTGACCCATGCTTATAATCCCAATACTTTGGGAGGCCAAGGTAGGAGGATTGTTGAAGTCAGGAGTACAAAACAAGCCTGGGCAACATAATGAGATACCATCTCTACAAAAAAATTAAAAAATTAGCTGGATATGGTGGCATGTGCCTATATTCTTAGCTACTTGGGAGCCTGAGGTGGGAGGATCACTTGAGCCCAGGAGTGTGAGGTTACGGTGAGCCATGATCTCACTAACCTGGGTGACAGAACAAGACCCTGTCTTTAAAAATCAAAACAAAACAAAAAAATCCACAAGAAAAGTGATCTAAGGTGGTTATCAGACCACCATATAAAATGCCTACAACACACTTACATATTTATTGTTCATACCCAAGCTGCATAAAATTGGCTTCACCCAACTGGATTTCTCTTTAAAAATAAATAGCTATTCTTTCCGATTCTCACCTTACGGTATAGAAATAGAGTGCTATGAAATAACTATGTAACCATGTCTTTCCACAGCTCCAGAATCAAATCAGTGGCTTTTCGCTAAGCAAGAGGTCAGATAACAATGAGAGCCTTGTTCAATAAAAGCAGTGCAGCCCCATAGCATGGCTTCACGGACTACATCAGATCATTAGGTAAATATTAACTGCATTTTGTGCCTGCTACCTCATTAAAGCCCACAAATAATAGCTGTTCCTACTAGTTAGCGCTTATTCTACCACCTCTCCTTATCACCTCGTAGTGCCTATCACTTCCCAGTGCCTTGGTCAGAGAAACGACCTTATTGATGAATGTCAGCAGAGACCTGGGAGTAAATGGTGTTTTGTTCTTTATACAAAGGTTGGCATGCACAATGAGATGTCGGCCGTTTGGACCAAACAGTTCTTGTTTTAACTCAAGTCTATAAACAGGAAGAAACTCAAAGCCTCCAGTTTCTCTTTTCTCTCTCTTCCTTTTCTATCCTTTCATTTTTCTTAACTTTCCTTGTTCTTTGTTCCCTTCCAATCCTCCTTCCTTCCTTCCTTCCTTCCTTCCTCCCTCCCTTCCTCTTTCTCTCTCTTTCTTTCTCTTTCTTTCTTTCTCTTTCTCTTTCTTTCTTTTCTTCTTTCTTTCTTTCTTTCTTTCTTTCTCTCTCTCTCTCTCTTTCTCTTTCTCTTTTCCTCTTCACTTCTTTTTCTTTTTTTTTTTGAGACAGGGTCTTGCTCTGCCTTCCAGGCTGGAGTACAGTGGCACAATCACAGCTCACAGAACCCTCTACCTCTCAGGCCTAAGCATCTTCCCACCTCAGTCTCTCAAGCAGATGGAACTACAGGCATGCGCCACAGCTGATTTTTCACTTTTATAGAGATGGGGTTTCACTGTATTGCCCAGGTTGGTCTCAAACTCCTGAGCTCAAGGGATTTTCCCGACTCAGTCTCCCAAAGTGCTGGGATTATAGGGCCGATCCACCATACCTGGCCATTTCTTTACCTCTTTGCTTTGATTCTTTCCTTCCACTTCTACTTCTCTTTTCCTTGTATCTTTCTTTCTCTTTCTATGCCAAAACATCTTACTAGCCATTGAGACTCTGAGTTCAATACATATCAAGAGTCCTTTTTCACACAGTCATACCTCATGTACAATACTGATATCAGATCTTGTTTTTGTTGCTAGTTGCAGGAGAGATAAGGAGAAGAGGAGAGAGTGGACTACCCAGCCTCGCCCCTAAGCATGTGGTAACACCACCATTGCAGAAACTGAGTAAAACAAATGTCTGGTTTCCATGGTTCTAAACATTTATCCAAAATTATATCATAGATTGGGCATGATTCTCAGAGGGTTTGAAGAGTACTTTGGTGGGCAGGGGCCTGGGGAACTGAAACAGTTGATTGGCTAAGGATGAAATCACAGGGGTCTCTAAACTGTCTTCTAAACTCCAAAACTGTCTTCATGCAGCTGAGTCAGTTCCTAGGAGGGGGTTTCAGGACGGGATGGTATCTCTTGATCTGCTGAAATGCTAAATCTCAATATCTCAAAGACCAGTTATTTAGGTTTCACAATAGTCAAGTTATCTATAGGAGCAGTTGGGGAAGTTACAAATCTTGTAACCTCCAAGTATGTGACTCTGGGCAATAAGCAACTTACAGAAATGCCAGCTAAACAAGTAATGGATGGTTATGGTTTAACCGTGCCTACTCTTTAGCAAAGTTCAGGCCTCTAGTGTAATTCTAACTTTGTTACCTTCTGTTAGTCTTTACGAATATGGTTTTAACTTCTGAACAAGGAGGGGATCAGTTCAAGGAAAGGACTATTATGGCCTCCACACAAGAATGAGCAAAAGCAATCTAGCCTGATAGAAGCAAGACGGATTTGGGTGTGTTCGATTTCCCTTACTGCTACAACGTTTGCAAAGGCCACTTACTACTATAATTTTTGCAAAGGCCATTTCATCTTCAGGCAGAGCTTGTATCGGCAAGTTCAATGAAACAAGCCCATTGTTGGTACCCAATAAATAGCTACTAATAATATCAAAATCTTAGTAAAATGCCTACATTTTGAAAGTTTGCAGCCAGACGCGGTGGTTCACACCTGTAATACCAGCATGGGAGGCCAAGGCAGGTGGGGATCACGAGGTCAGGAGTTCAAGACCAGCCTGGCCAAGATGGTGAAACCCCGTATCTACTAAAAATACAAAAATTAGTCAGGTGTAGTGGCACACGCCTGCAATCCCAGCTACTCGGAAGGCTGAGGCAGGAGAATTGCTTAAATCAGGGAGGTATAGGTTGCAGTGAGCCGAGATCTAAGCTGGGCAACAGAGCAAGACTCCATCTCAAAAAAAAGAAAAAAGAGAAAAAAAAAGAGACAGAGAGAGAGAGAGACAGAAAGAAAGAAAGAAAGAAAGAAAGAAAGAAAGAAAGAAAGAAAGAAAGAAAGAAAGAAAGAAAGAAAGAAGAGAGAGAGAGAGAGAGAGAGAGAGAGAGAGGAAGGAGGAAGGAAGGAAGGAAGGAAGGAAGGAAGGAAGGAAGGAAGGAAGGAAGGAAGGAAAGGGAGAAAGAGAAAGAAAGAAAGATTGCTAATATGTAATAAAGTCATACTAACTCAAGATTTAAATGAAGTTAAATTTGTTTTGACAGGCTGGGCACAGTGGCTCATGCCTGTAATTCCAGCACTTCGGGAAGCTGAGGCAGGCAGATCACTTGAGGTCAGGAGTTTGAGACCAGTCTGGCCAACATGGCAAAACTCCATCTCTACAAAAAATACAAAAATTAGTCAGACATGGTGGCACATGCCTGTAATCCCAGCTACTCAGGAGGCTGAGGCAGGTGAGTCACTTGAACCCAGGAGGCAGAGGTTGCAGTGACCGAGATCGTGCCACTGCACTTCAGCCTGGACGACAGAGCAGGCTGTCTCAAAAAAAACAAAAAAACAACAAAAAAAGTTTTAACAAATACAATGAAGGTCAGAATCATTAGTTTCAACACAGGCAGCTAGCACTTACTGCAAATATTTTTCTCTCATAGTATACTGCTTCGTTCCTGTTGGAACTGGCTTGCCCATTGCACCAAGTTATCTCCCATAAGCCCAAGGAGAGTAATCTCCACATTTCTGCTCAACTCCAAGGTAGCATTGCCTTTGTAAAATGATCTGGTAGCTCATTCCCGAAATTTCTTTTGAGCTCTGCATTGTTTGAAAAGAAATTTCCTCTGCTGCCTGAAACTCACTGGTGGGTGTAATTTGTGGCATTATGCCTCAGCCACCAGGAGGGTGAATGAAGGCAGGAACATTAATCAAATTTGGAAACAATGAAGAAATAGGGGGGTTGGCGTGGATCCACACATGTTTAGCAGCCTACAATGTCAGATTTAAATGTGAAAATGAGAGCCTTGTGGCTGAGCTACTACATACTAAATAGGTTAAGGCATCAACCCGCAGGCCATCCCTGAGGACTTTGAGAGCAAATACTTCCTTCCAATGCATCATGTCAATGTCATTAACTTATCAGCTGTTTGCAATTTTTCTGTTTCTATCATGAACTGCAGTTTTTCAGAAAATTATAAATTTATCAATTTGGTATAGTCCCTCACATGGCACTAGGGGCATGAGGATTTAACAAATGCTTCTGGCTGGGCATGGTGGCTCACACCTGTAATGCCAGCACTTTGGGAGGCCAAAGCAGGAGGATCACTTGAACCCAGGAGTTCACGAACAATGGGGCAACATAGGGAGATGCCAGCTCCACAAAAATATTTTAAAATTAGCTGGATTCAGTGGTGCACACCTGTAGTCCCAGTTACTTGGGAGGCTGAGGCAGGCGATCACTTGAGCCTAGGAGTTCAAGGTTGTAGTGAGCTACGATCACACCACTACACTCCAACTTGGGCAACAACAGAGCAAGACTCTGTTACAAAAAAAAAAGAAAAAAAAAAAAAAAGCAGGTGCTTCTAGCCAGCAAAATGTCTGTTGAGCACCTACAACATGTAAAAGACACCCTTGGAGAAGCATAGTTGGATGTTTCATCAAAATAAGTAATTGTTGGCTGGGCTTGGTGGCTCATGCCTATAATCCCATCATTTTGGGAGTCTGAGGTGGGCAGATTGCTTAAGCCCAGGAGCTCAAGACCACCCTGGGCAATCCAGAGAAACCCTGTCTCTACAAAAAGTACCAAAAAAATTAGCTGGGCATGGTGGTATGTGCCTGTGGTCCCAGTTACCTGAAAGGGCTGAGATGGGAGGATCACTTGAACCTGGGAGGTCAAGACTGCAGTGAGCCATGATCATGCCACTGCACTACAGCCTGGGGAACTGAGCAAGACCCTGTGTCAAAAAATAAAAATCAGTAATTGTTCTAAATGGTATTTTTTTCTATCTCTGCTCTTCTTATACATTTCTCCCTGACAAAAATATTTTTCCCAATCTTTCAAAATTCAACTCCTCTTTAAAGGCACAGCTAAATCCCACCTCTTCTACACCATCCCTGATCCTCTAATATCTTTCTCCTTTGAAATTCCATGTGTTTTGTAAACTTTAAGTGTGCTCTTCATGAATATCTTTTCTTTTTTCTTTTTTTTTTTTTTTTTGAGACAGAGTCTTGCTCTGTCACCCAGGCTGGAGTGCAGTGGCACGATCTTGGTTCACTGCAACCCTCTGCCTCCTGGGTTCAATCAATTCTCCTGCCTCAACCTCCCTAGTAGCTAATATTATAGGCGCACACCACCACATTTGTCCTCTCATAGTTCTAGAGGCTGGAAGTCCAAGATCAAGATGCCAGCAAGGCCAATGTCTGGTGAAGGCTCTCTACTTGGGTTGCAGATGGCCGCTTCTCTCTGTGTGCTCATGTGAGCTTTCCTCAGTGAATGTGCCCCAAAGGAATTGCTCTCAGAACAATCCTAAGCCTATGAGATCAGAATCCACCCTTATGAACTCATTTAACCTAAATTACTTTCCTAAAGACCCTATCTGTAAATACAGTCATATTGGGGATTGGAGCTGCAACATATGAATGAAGGGGTACAGAATTACAGTCTACGGCAACCTTCCTATGAACTGTACCCATCAAAGAATGCTACAGAACCTGTGAGACCTCAACAGCACCTTAAAGAGAAAGGATTATTCTTGGAAAGAAGAGGGAGGATGTTCCAGTTTGAAAGAGGCACTCATCAAATGGCAAGCTACAATCCAACATCTTCAAGGCCTTTCCACTCATGAACATATAGGGGAATACAGCTGGGAGTGCTTAAGGTATGGGCAAGGTGAAGAAGAGACAAACGTGTATGAGGTAAGAAAGACCAATGAACAGAGAAGAAACTTACATTTTTAAACTCTGTGTTTCTTTAGATCAAGTGGGAAAGTAGAGGTTTCTGGTTGTTTCCATTGCTCATGCATGTATTCAGTGAGGAATAAAACATTTATAATAATCATCTTATGGAAATTCTAGTCTTGGTGGGAGAGAGAAAAAAGAGAAAGAGAGGGGTTGCAAAAGCTAAAGATTCATTTAGTCATTCATTTATTTATATGTGTAGAGCATCTGCTATGTGCCAGGAGTTATTTTAGCTGCTGAGGATGCAGCTATGAATAAAGCAGGCAAAGCCCTCATCTTCAGGGGCCTCTATTCCGTGAGAAAAGAGAGATAACAAACAAATAAACATGCAAATGCATGATGTCAGTTGTGCTGGGTGCGGTGAAGAAGAAAAGCAGAATAAGGAGGATAGAGAATACAAAGGCTCTTCTTGGTAAATGGTGAGCTTAGAAAGCAAAGACTTGAAGGAATCAGAGCAAGTCATGTGGTCATGAGGAAGGGAGTTTCAGGCAGAGGGAATAGTAAACGCAAAGATCCTGGGGCAAAACTGCTGGCAGCGTGTTAGAGGAATATTGCTGGAGGCAGAATTCTTTTTTATTTCTTTTTTCTCTTTTAGACAGGGTCTCCCTTCTGTTGCCAAGGCTGGAGTGCAGTGGTGCAATCTCCACTCACCGCAGCGCCGACTTCCTGAGTTCAAGTGATCCTCCCACCACAGGGGAGGTAGAATTCTCAGAGGGACCCCATGATCTCCACTCCCAGATGTCACTCCCATGATTATGTAGATTAAAGGAATTTTGCAGCTGTGAGTAAAATTACTAATCAAGTGACCTTTAGTTAGGAAGATTGCCCAGGTGGGCCTAAGCTAATCACTTGAGTCCTTTAAAACAGAGAATTTTTTCTGGCTAGCAGCAGAAGAGCAAGTATGATATTTTCCAAGCATGAAAAGAAACCAATGAACATTTGCTGGCTTGAAGACGGAAGAGATCACATTGTAAAGAATGTGGGTGGCCTTCAGGACCCGAGAGCGGGCCTCAGTTGACAGCCAGCAGCTGACAGCCAGCAAGGGTTCCACAGTCCTACACTGGTAGGGAACTGAATTCTACCAATAACCTGAATGAATTCGGAAGTAAACTTTTCCCAACAAGCCTCCAGATGAGAGCATAACCCAGTCAATACCTTGATTTCAGCCTTGTCAAACCCTAAGCAAAGAACATTGCTGAGCCTGCCCACACTTCCAACCTACAAAACTTTGAGGTAGTAATTTACAGATGTTGTTTTGAGATGCTGTGTTTGTAGTAATTTATAATGATGCAGCAACAGAAAACTAATAGAAATAGCAGGAAGGCCAATGTGGAAGGCATGAGGGAAGCCAATATGGCAGGTGTACAGTAAGCAAGAGGGGTTGTTGAGGTGAAATCAGAGAGGGCCAGAGGCTAGATCATGCAAGGCTCCACAGGCTATGGTAAGGCCATTGCACTTCCAGCTGAATGAGTGGGAAGCCGCTGGAGCGTTTGGGCAAAGAAAACATGGTCTTATTTGCTCCTGAGAGCTCAGCACTGCTGGATCAGCTGATATCCAGAGAAAACAACTCCACTGATGGAGTTCCTGATGACCTCCAGAGGCACTGGTAAATACTTGAATATAAAATATTCGGAAGGCACTGGCAAAACTAATGGAGAACAGCCAGAGAGTTTGAGAGACAAAGCATATCAAATACAACACTAAAGAAATGCTAGCAGCTTAGAAAGAAGAGTAAATCCATCAAGAGAGGTCACATTAAGGCAGCCTGAAATGCAACCATGCTTCCCACTTTCTGCAACTCCCACATCCAATACAAAAAAATGCTTTCCTTAGACATGTTTTTCTAACAAATGTATCTGGGCTCTACAGAGGCAGCCTCAGGAATATCTGAAGCTTGCCCCAACACCATCTTGGCAAACGATTAACGTACGATTAAACCTGATGGTTAGCCATGGCCAGGAATCAGATTGCTAATAGCCGGAGACTCAGTGGGCAACTTTTGTTGGTAGTTGAGTGCTTTGCCAGAAACTGCCTCTCAGCGGGAGTTGGGAGACTGGAAAGCTGACCCATGGAAAGGAGCCCCATGGTGGGAAAAATTAAGCTGTAGACCCATGAGATAATAGCAGCAATAGAAAGAGAGGCAGAGCCTCCCACCCACACACCAATTCAGAAATACCTCAGGTATAATTAAATCCGACTCCAGAATTTAGCACCTTTTTGTAATAAGAATCTTTCCTTGCAGTCCTTAGCATTCTGTTGCCTTGGCAAAAACCCTGTCTCTTGACATTTGAAAGGTTTCTGTCCCATTTTCAAGGAACAGCCCTGGTGAAGATGCCTTTTAAAATGTGTTTTGTTTCTGCAGATGCTTTTATGGCAGAGTCCTACTCTGGCCGAGTAACATACTCTTTGGCAGATTCTGTTCATATCCCCCACCTGCCTTCTCCATAACGGGTGTGCCCAGCCCCATTTTCACCTCCAAATTTTAGGTAGAGCATACCATGGCACACCATGCTGCACCGTGCTGACCCAATTGTAGGAGAGTGCCCCAGCAGGAAACAACCAAGATGGCCACATCAAATGGTGCTTTGGGAGGATGTCTTTGAGTGCCCACTGCTTGTCTTTGACCCTGGTGCCCGCACACGACTGAGCTCCTGACTCAGGTTGACCCTCTTGGGCTTGGGATTGGTGACTTCTGCCTTTTTGACTGGTTTGTATTTGGTTTTGTTCCAACTACCAGTTTATGGGGACCCCCATACACGATTCCTATCTTCCATTTCCATGCTTGACAATATTTGCTTTCTCCTGGCTTCCCACTCTCTCTCCTTCTCTTAAGAATCTATGGTCATAGCTTAATTCCATTATCTATAAAATGAAAATTCTCGTGATTCAATCCCAAAGAGTGAATCTCACGACAATGTACATAAAGCACTGGGGAGGGAGCCTGGCACATGGTAAGTGCTGAAAAAATGTTGGCCAGTTTTAATAGGAAAGTTGAAAGAAGGGTGGGTAAAGGATGAGGATTAAGCTCAGAAACAGCATGCTGGTAGGAGAGGAGACTTGGGTATGGGAACAGAATTTCAGAATCCTATTTACAAGCAACAGGTACCGTACTGGGCCTGGGATGTCCATTTCATGAACCTGGATTCAACCCGATAGTCATGGAACCATAGAATCTGGCACTTCAGCCAGGCCTCATAGCATGTGCCTGTAGTCCCAGCTGCTCAGGAAGCTGAGATAGGAGGATTGCGTAAGCCCCCGAGTTCTGGCTGTAGTGTGCTGTGTCAATTGGTGGATGCACACACTAAGTTCAGCATCAATACAGTGACCTCCTGGGAGTGGGAGACCACAAGTTTTCTAAGGAGGGGTGAGCCAGCCTGGGTGGAAAACAGAGCAGGTCAAATTTCCCATGCTGATGAGTAATAAATCACGCCTATGAATAGCCACTGAACTCCAGCCTGGGCAACATAGCAAGACCCTGTCTCCTAAAACAAAAAGAATCTGGCACTTGGGACTTTGCTTAAAGCCACATACAGATAATTATGCCATGTTTGAAAATTCTAGGGGTGGAAAATTCATTTTTGTCTGGCTGTAGCCTTCTCTATCAGAGTGAAGACAATAATGATTCATTCAGTAAATATATATTGCCCGTGTGCTATGTGCTAGGCCCTACGTATACCGCAGAAAGCAGCACCAAGTTGCTGCAATCATGCATCTTAAGAGTCTGATGGGAAAGATAAAATAAACATGTACATAACACAAATAAGTAATTACAGTCAAAATGGTCATAAGAGTAACAGGAAGTAACAGATGGAGGGGTCAAAGAAGTCCTCCTTAAGAAGGCAACATTTGAACTGAGATCCGAGGAACGAGAATAAACAAAGAAAGCAAAGAATGGGAGGGACCTAGATGGGAAGAGGATAGTCTTTCTGGCCACGTATTGAGCTGCTCCATGCCAGCTGCTTTACAGGCTATCTCCTTTAATCCCACTACTCTGCAAGGAAGGCATAATTTTCCCAGAAGGCAGCCGGGGAACAGAGAACTGAAGGAAATCACCCAAGCAAGTGGCAATGCTAACTAACACTGAGTCACATCAGCACTTGCCTTGTTTTGATAACGCAAGGTCAGAGCAAGGGAATAAACTAGAACTATGAAGAATCAAAAAGCCAAGCCCTCCAGGCCAAGGAATAGGCCAGCAGCCTCAAGGATTGACTTCAAATGACACTTTTAAAGGGAATTCTAATACTAGCCACCATCCTCTGAATGATGGTCTTGTGCCAGGCACTGGGCCAAGGCCTTCACAAGCATTGTTCATGTCCTTCTCATGATACCCCAGAAGGTAGATACTACACTCCCTGCTTTGTAGATGAAGAAAAGGCTATAGACCCATACTTCCCCACACCCCCGTAACCCCTCCTCCATGTCACACACAGACCCAAGCAGAAGCCAACATTTCAATCTGGAGTATGGATTCCAAAGGAAAGTTATGAGGGTGATGGTAAGGGGAGCTCTGGTTAAACCAAATTTGAGGCTGAGTGCAGTGGCTCAAGCTTATAATCCCAGCACTTTGGGAGGCCGAGGTGGGCAGATTACTTGAGGCTGGGAGTTGGAGACCAGTGTGGCGGACATGGAAAAACCCTGTCTCTATTAAAAATACAAAAATTAGCTGGGCATGGTGGTAGGCACCTGTAGTCCCAGCTGGGGAGGCTGGGGCACGAGAATTGCTTGAACTCAGGAGGCAGAGGTTGCAGTGAGCTGAGATCACACCACTGCACTCCAGCCTGGGCAACAGACCGAGATTCTGTCTCAAATTTTTTTTTTTTTTTTTTTTTTTTTTTTACCTAAAGAAGAGATGAATGCAGCCAAGAACGGAGATAAGACACTGTCTTCAAGTATTCGGAAGCTGGGCCAGCTTTGTTTTGTGTGAACTGAGAAAACAGAACTTAAGTCAGCGGGTGTCAGAGGGAGTCAGGGGCAGTCAGTGCCCCACCCAGATCTTGCCTTACCAGGTCTTTTCAATCCCAAGTTGCTGTAAGGACTGGCTGCCAACTTCTCACAGCTGCACCCTTTTCTGGAGAATCTACAACAAGGGATGTACCACTAGGAAAGCAATGAAATGTTCGCCGTCTCCCAGCCACTTTATTCAGCCTGAATCTTGGCACATACAATGACTGTCTGAAAATACCAGCCCCTCCATATACAACTGTCTTCAATAATAACCAAAGGACCAAAGAATACAGCTTGAAGACAAAATGAATTCCATGGTATTCTGCTTGTCCCCAGGCAGGCAGGCACAAAACAAACTGAAACAGGACACACCTCCTCCAGCACCAGAAAACAGTTGTGGAGCTTCTCACTGCTGATATTCATACATTCGCTGGGGCTTTCTCTTTACTTGGATAAATTCCAGGTCACTTATTTCTATTCTCTTTGCACACCTCATATTTGTCTTCTCTATTTAATCAAGGAAAGTTGGAGGCAAAGTACGGCTGTAGCAAAAAGCAGTCGTCAAAAACGTTTCTCCAAGATCAAATATTTATGCCGCAGCAAGCAAGCTAACTGATTGTGATCAAAGGATAATAAATCATTTGAAAAAAGAAAGAAAAAGCGATCAATGTGAATAGTATAATTTGCCTTTCATCAGGTGCTGTTGAGATCCTGATTTTTTGTTTGTTCGTCTAACAATGATCGTTTCTGATTTTCTTTTCTTTCATTTAAAAATACATTTTTTCCCTCCCCAAGCCACTCAGATGTGCAGTGCTATTTGATGAGTTTTTGTGGAGGAGGCTCAAATTCCATATTCTGCACCCTGTGAAAAAGAACATGTGTAGTTTTCTGTAGCCCGTGTCTGGTTTTCAATGGCTCACGCTGTTATTACACGATTAAGAAATTGATTGAGTCGGGGGGTGGGTTAAAGAAAAAAAAGAAAGAAATTGATTGAACTCAGAGAAACTGGAACATTTCAAAGAACAGCCATGTTCAAATTACAGATTTCGATAAATAAGACTTATGAAAAATTAACCGCAGCCAACTGGCCAATATTTTTCATCCCCAGACACCCCTACCTCTTCTCCCAAGCTCAAATGGGCAGCAAGTAATACATTAAATGTAGATAACAAAAGAAAAATGATAATGAACAATGTGACATCGCTTTACCATTCATGTTCACTGAAAGGTAGATTTTAAAAACATGAATGGTAAAGCGATGTCACATTGTTCATTGTCATTTTTAAAGAGTACTGTCCATCTTGTCGCGTTTTTAAATTTTTTATTATGTGCTTCTATTATGAGATCGTCCTGATTTTTATAGAAAGCTCAGCACATATGGAATTTGGTATTCTCATTTTAAAAATGTACTTAATACAGTTATTGGAATATAATTCACATTCCATACAATGCACCTATTTATTTTTCTGCCTTTTTTTTTTTTTTTTTTTTCTTGAGACAGAGTCTTGCTCTGTTGCCCAGACTAGAGTACAGTGGCGTGATCTCAGCTCACTACAACCTCTGCCTCCCAAGTTTAAGCAATTTCTCGTGCCACGGCCCTTCGAGTAGCTGGAATTACAGGCATGCATCACCACTCCTAGCTAATTTTTGTATTTTTAGTAGAAACGGGGTTTCACCATGTTGACCAGATTGGTCTTGAACAAGTGCTGGGATTACAGGAGTGAGCCACTGTTCCTGGCCTTTTGTTCTTATTGTTAGTAATTGCAACTTTTATTTTAGATTCAGTGGGTATATGTGCAGTTCTGTCACATGGGAACACTGCATGATGCTGAGGTTTAGGGTACAGATGATTCTGTCACCCAGGCAGTGGGTACAGCACCCAATAGGCAATCCTTCAGCCCCTTCCCTCCCTCTTGCCTCCAGCACTCCCCAGTGGCTATTGCTCCTATGTTTATGTCTATGTGTAGTCAATGTTTAGCTCCCACTTATAAGGGAGAACATGTGATATTTGGTGTTCTGTTCCTGTGTTAATTTGCTTAATATAATGGCCTCCAGGTACATCCATGTTGCTGCAAAGGACATGGTTTCTTTTTGTGGCTACAAAGTATTCCATGAATCCACCCATTTAAACTGTATAATTCAATGGTTTTTAGCATATTCAGAATTTATTCTTTTGTAACCAGTTCTATTACTTTGAACTGGTCTTCTTTGGAGGAAAGTCTTAGAGAAAAATAAAAAAGGACTTTTAACTTCATGAACATGGAGCTCAAGAAATCAACTCTATTTTTTTCCACCCCATGGCTTCTTTCTTTGTAAAATTTTATCTTTGCTTTTAGAAGAATCCATCCCACCAACTGAAGTGTTCTATGCCTAAAGTCAGTGCAGAAGTAATTGCATTAGATTAAAGCTACACTCTCACTCCAGGAAGTAGAGTTGGAGCTTTGCTGCTAGAATATAAAAGCTTTATTTCCCTTGTTTTTTCCTTACAGACATTTTTGGGCCACAGCTCATTGCAGACTGATCTTTATGACTTCACATTTGCTCAAAGCAAGTGATTTATTAGGAGCAGCACCGACATAAATTCATAGAGGAAAAATCTTTATAAAATATCAGTGAACCAAGGTTCACTTTTCACACCTCGTGCTGCCTGTGTGTGTTTGCATATGTACACATGCAATGTGATGCATGCACAACACCCACACACACACACACACACACGTTCAGTCATTCATAGCATGGCTTACAGGTCTGATTCTGTTAAATTTTTTACTTTTAGGAGAGGAGAACATTAAAAATGAGCACTTTTGTTCATTCAATTCCTCTACATCATTCCCTCTCACCCAAGGACTCCTGAACCTCTTGGAGGGTTGAGGCCCAGGAACCTGCATTTTAAACCAAATCTCCAGGTGTCTCTGATGCCCTGACGTTGAAGAACTAAGACTACTCTGTCGCATCCTGAAGTCTGGGTACTCAATGAAGCAGGGGATGGCTTCTCTGCTGAGAGTCAGGGAGTCAGATGCACTGGAATGAAATCTTTGCCACTCCAGATGTGTGGCAGCACCCAAATCCACATGTGAGTTGCAAGTCTACTGCGTGCCACATGCGGGGAATACAACACAGGCAAGACTCAGCTCTTCACTTTCTCTGTCTAGTGGGAATCTGGAAATGTAAACCAATAAATGACAATAAAGTGTTATAAGTACAAAAACAAGAAACCTGTACGTTAAAACGCCAATTTGAAGAAAGTGTTTTAAACAATTCAAGTTTCCTATATCTCCTTTTCCCTTCTTCTGACAAACCCTCTTATCTACCCACCCAAACATATACCTCACACAAGTACACACAGCCCACACACCATACACACACACACAATGTCCATCACACATATACCCCATACGCACTCAATACCCAGGGCCCACACATCACCCTACATGTTCCCCACGTACAGATCGCACAAAGTTGCCAGATTAACAAATAAAATACAGGACACTAAGTTAAATTAGAATTTCAAATGAACATATTTTGGACAGACACTAAAAATAAATACATTATTTATGTAAAATTACAACTTAAATAGTGGGGCTATATTGTACTTGACAAACGTAAAATATCTCACACAGATCTTTATCACATACACACATACGCACACCCATTTCTCTACTTGACTTTCACAATTGCTGAAAATCTGACAAAGAGAGTTCTGAGTTACTATCTTTTTACCTTTCTATGTTGTTTTGTTTAAATTTTATAGCACATATGGATTACATCTAAAATTCAAAATAGAAAATGGATCAGAATTTTTTTTTTTTTTTTTTTTTTTTTTTTTTTTTTTTTTGAGACAGAGTCTCACTCTGCTGCCCAGGCTGGAGTGCAATAGCTCAATCTTGGCTCACTGCAACCTCTGCCTCCTGAGTTCAAGCAGTTCTCTTGCCTCAGCCTCCTGAGTAGCTAGGATTACAGGCACACGTCCCCATGCCCAGCTAATTTTTGTATTATTAGTAGAGACAAGGTTTTACCATGTTGCCCACCTCAGCCTCCCAAAATGCTGGGATTAAAGGCGTGAGCCACTGCACCTGGCCACTGGGAAATATTTTACACGAAGACTTAGTCCCATTAAACCACTAGCATTCCTGGGAGTGTGCCCCCTCCTTGCCAGTTTGTGAACTGCCATGGAGAGTACCATGTATCTGGTGAAATGTGGTAGATGGAAGGAAAACAGGCAAGGACCAAGGCCCAGTGAAAAGAACAGCTGGAAATGGACACAGGAGAAGGCCACCAGGAGGTCCCTGGGCTTGGGGACTGCTAAATGCCTTGACTGTTTATTTTTAATGGTGAAACCAATTACAACAATAATAGTTGTCAGGACTGCCATGTTTGGTTGTGCTGTGTGTGCACTGCATAAGGGTCTCATGAAAGAGTGGCTGGTGTACTCTGCTTCCCCCTTCCCCAATGTCCACAGAGCGATTTTTCTAATTTCTGTAGACTCCCAACAGAGGCTAACAACTGCCTCAATTAGTTAGCGTTTAGGAATAGTTGTACATGCCTGCAAGTATGCTAAGTGACTTACGACCCGACACTCCCTATGGGGGTCTCCCTGTTACAGAACAACACCACTTCAGCAAATTAGGAGCACCATCAGGTAGCTTGTCTATCACACACAATGGAAGCTGTCCCAACTTGTTCAACCTGGACTCCCTCACGAGAGAGAGGTGGAGGATATAACTGCAATCTACTCTTCTACCACGTGACACCTCATTAATAGGAAGAGTCTAACTTCTCAACCTTGAATCCAGGCAGGGTTGCAACTGCCTCAACCAGTGGGGTAGAACAGAGTTGCTGCAGATGGCTTTGGAGGCTGGGTCATAACAGGTGGAACAGCTTCTGCCTTGTTTACTGGACCTCAAAGTTATTGCGCTGAGCCATCACACAGGAAGTCCAACCACCCTGAAATCACCATGCTGTGAGGAAGTCAAGCCACATGGAGAGGCCAGGTGTCAACTCTCTTGAGTCACCCAGGTCCAGGCACACAATATGTGCAGGAATTAACCCTGAGGGGATTCCAGCCCCCTGAGGTTATATTACCAACTTTTGAGTCTTCCCAAATGAGGACTTCCAACCACCCAGAGCACAAACAAGCCATCCCCAAATGGGTATACCCTATCTGATCTCCTGACCCACAGAATCCATAAGCACAAGTCACTAAGTGTTGGAGTAACTTAGTACCCAGCCATTATACCTGGAACAAGAGGACAGAAAACCACCTGACCTAGGAACACGGTGAAGGCCAACAAATTCTATCAAATTCTATCAAAGTCCAGAGAACTAAGTGATATAAGCAAGACCCACTGTCTTGTCCTAAAATCTACCAGATTTGGGCTGTCTCTCTCTCTCTCTGGCCTGTACAGTACTTTGAGCCCGTTTGATCCTATCAAAACAGAAATTTCAGAACAGAAAGAATCAGCAACCAGCAAAGATGGCCTTACTCTTATTATTGCCTATCAGAGGTGATGCTAAGCTATATCAGACACTACTACTGCCCTCTAGAAAAGTTGGGATTCCTCAATGGTCTGAACATTCCTGGACCTCAGGGCTTGCATAATGCACTTAGCAGTGGGGACAGGAGAGAACTTCTTGCAGTACATCCCCCAAAGAGAGGGGTAATCTGATAACTCTTAATGCTTTTCCCTGGGCAGAAATCCTGAGGCCATGGTGCTAGCCCAGCACAACTTTGTTTCTTTTTTTTTTATTATTATACTTTAAGTTCTGAGATACATGTGCAGAATGTACAGGTTTGTTACGTGGGTACACATGTGTCATGGTGGTTTGCTGCACCCATCAACTCGTCATCTACATTAGGTAGCATTCTCCTAATGCTATCCTTCCCCTATCCCCTAACCTCCCGACAGGCCCCAGTGTGTGATATTCCCCTCCCTGTGTCCAAGTGTTCTCATTGTTCAACTCCCACTTATGAGTGAGAACATGTGGTGTTTGGTTTTCTGTTCCTGTGTAAGTTTGCTGAGAATGATGGTTTCCAGTTGCATCCATGTCCCTGCAAAGGACATGAACTCATCCTTTTTATGGCTGCATAGTATTCCATGGTGTATATGTGCCACATTTTCTTTATCCAGTCTATCACTGATGGGCATTTGGGATGGTTCCAAGGCTTTGCTATTGTGAACAGTGCTGCAATAAACATATGTGTGCATGTGTCTTTATAGTAGAACGATTTATAATCCTTTGGGTATATACCCAGTAATGCGATTGCTGGGTCAAATGGTATTTCTGGTTCTAGATCCTTGAGGAACCGCCACACTGTCTTCCACAATGGTTGACCTAATTTACACTCCCACCAACAGTGTAAAAGCGTTCCTATTTCCCCACATCCTCTCCGGCATCTGTTATTTCCTGACTTTTTAATGATTGCCATTCTAACTGGCATGAGATGGTATCTCATTGTGGTTTTGATTTGCATTTCTCTAATGACCAGTGGTGATGAGTTTTTTCATGTTTCTTGGCCACATAAATGTCTTCTTTTGAGAAGTGTCTGTTCATATCCTTCACCCACTTTTTAATGGGGTTGTTTTTTTCTTGTGAATTTAAGTTCCTTGCGGATTCTGGATATTAGCCCTTTGTCAGATGGGTAGATTTCAAAAATTTTCTCCCATTCTGTAGGTTGTCTGTTCATTCTAATGATAGTTTCTTTTGCTGTGCAGAAGTTCTTTAGTTTAATTAGATCCAATTTGTCAATTTTGGCTTTTGTTGCCATTGCTTTTGGTGTTTTAGTCATAAAGTCTTTGCCCGTGCCTACTTCCTGAATGATATTGCCTAGGTTTTCTTCTAGGGTTTTTATGGTTTTAGGTGTTATGTTTAAGTCTTTAATCCATTTTGAGTTAATTTTTGTATAAGGTGTAAGGAAGTGGTCCAGTTTCAGTTTTCTACACATGGCTAACCAGTTTTCCCAACACCATTGATTAAATTGGGAATCATTTCCCCATTTCTTATTTTTGTCAGGTTCGTCAAAGATCAGATGGTTGTAGATGTATGGCGTTATTTCTGAGGTGTCTGTTCTGTTCCATGCGTCCATATATCTGTTTTGGTACCAGTACCTTGCTGTTTTGGTTACTGTAACCTTGTAGTATAGTTTGAAGTCAGGTAACGTGATGCCTTCAGCTTTGTTCTTTTTGCTTGGGATTGTCTTGGCTATATGTTGGCCAGTACAACTTTCTTAAGCCTTATTTGGTATAACAAAAGATAAGCTCTCCCTACTATGTAGGAGAACATGTATAAGGAGCAAATGTGATTTTTAAATCAAGAATTGTTCAGTAGAGGGTTTGCAAACATTATGTATACTCTTCCTTTGTATGGATAGATATGCAGTCCATCTCTGGAAAAGGACACAGAAACCTTTGGGAGACCCCATGAAAAGACTGTTGGAAAATGACCATAGCCCATTAATTCCATCAACTGCCCATGAAATGAAAAAGTAATTACAGTCAGCCAGGTATGGTGGCTTATACCTGTAGTCCTAATTACTTGGAGGCTCAGCGGATAGGATTGCTTGAGTCCAGCAGTTCAAATTCAGCGTGGGCAACATAGCAAGACCCCATCTCTAAAAGTAATTTTTTTACTCGTATATAATTCCATAATGTTGTCAGGGGTCTCCAGGTCTAGGTAAGGGGTTTTTCTGAGGGGAATCCCATGAAATTTGCAGATAGTTTATATAAGCCCTTGATAGGATCCAAGAGGATGCCCGAAATCACCCTTATACCTTCATGGGACTCACAATTCAAGTCATCCATTGCACTCAAAACTAGAATAGCCAGGATCAGTGAAAACATTCTGGATCAATGGAAGAGGTTGTGCACTACTATTCAGAAACAATGATAATGGCACCACTCTCATAGTGACATCAGTAAGGACAACAAAGACTTTTTACTTAGAGCCCTTGCTGGCAACAAAACATGAACTGGAAGGATCTGCTACAATGGTCCTGAGACTTCACATCAGCCAGTCCTACTTATATTATCTGCCTGGAAGGGATCGTATTAATCCAGGATCTCTTGTAAAAAGGAATGACATCCAAGGTACTTCCAAGCCTCCAATCAATAATAAATGATACAATCTGCTGGCTCAAGCACTTGCCTCAGACAGCTTTGAATCCCAGCATAACATCATCCTACAAGACCCTAAGAAAGTCATGTTGACGTTTTTGAAACTCATTTTTACTAATCTGTAAAATGAGGAGTTTGGACAAGCATAAAATGTATTTCTTAGAATACTAGAATCCCCTGAGAGTTAATTCCAGCACATACCTAATTTCTTATAAGATGCTTCATAGATCAGACCAGAAAAAGGGGAAAATCCTGTGATCAAATAAATTTGGAACATGCTACATATTGAATCACCCTTTAGAAGAATCACAAGATGTACTGACATATACAGGTTCTGATAAGTCCTGCATTAAAGAAGTTTGTTTCACTTTGTTTAACTCAGCATTTCCAAAACACGGTTGATCACAAAATTCATTAGTACTCCAGGAAGGGTTCCATAAAACCCATTTGGGGAAATGCTGAGTTTCGTTCATTTATTCATTCACTAACACTTATTCTCTTAGTCTTCCCAAATTCCAGAATTCTTTCATTCAACCTTAGTTAGTTTGCTTGTTTGAATGGAACATCTGCCAAAGGATTTGCAAGGGAACAAATTGAGTCAAAACCAGGTCAGAGACACAATGTGCTTTCTGCTAAATTTGACTGCAGGGCAGCCCCAGGTCTTAACAATAGGACTGTGGTTGCAAAAATATTAGCAAATGAGTTCTCCAGGGGAAAAAAAAAAAAGGCCTGGGCCAGGTACGGTGGTTCATGCTTGTAATCCCAGCACTTTGGGAGACTGAGGTGGGCAAATCACCTGAGGTCAGGAGTTTGAGACCAGCCTAGCCAACATGGTGAAACCCTGTGTCTACTGAAAATACAAAAATTAGCCAGGCACGGTTGTGCCCATCTGTAATCCCAGCCACTGGGGAGGCTGAGGCAGGAGAATCACTTGAACCTGGGAGGTGGAGGTTGCAGTGAGTCAAGATCACACCATTGCACTCCCGCCTGGGCAGCAGAGCAAAAGACTCTGTCTCAAAAAAAAGAAAAAAGAAAAAAAGAAACAAAAGATAAAGAAAGGCTAACAGAAGCACTGAGAAATAGTTTTATCATCATGCTGATGTTCCTGTTTTTCCTGTTATGATGTACTACCATGATTCAGTCACTGCCTAGTTTACCAGGGTAAACAATTCTTCATTGATAGCCCCCCCAAATTAGCAAGAATGTTCTTCTCTTTCCCAGAAGTAGACAACTCTGAACGATTTTCTATTGCTTTCCTGTGAACTGAATATTTACCTTGTTGTACTCCCGATAAAATGACTAATCCAAAGACAGCAACTAGGTTTCAGACCTATTCTTTCAGTTTCTTGGACTTCAGGGGAGAGAAGGATGGTGAGGCTACATCCAGAGTCATCAGCCAAGAGCACTGTAATTGATTAATGATGTCTGCCAAGGATCAGGGGCCAAAGACAAAAGCCTCTGATTTGTGGCCCTGGCTCTGAATTAAGGTAAGGTGAAAGCCACCATCTAGAAACAGAAACAACAGGACGATTACAAAAATCACTGCAAAACTCAGTCATATATTAGCAGGGGAAATTTAAACAGATGCTGTGTGTGTGTGTGTGTGTGTGTGTGTGAGTGTGTGTGTGTGTTCACTATTGCTCTCTTTACACCACTAGCACTCAAGAAAAAAATTTGTGAAAAACGAGTTCGTTTTATTACACTCCCAAACTCTGCTACTGATTCTAGTGGGACTGGAGTTAATAAATCTCTGAGATGGAAGATTGAGTTGTAGTTGCTGCAATCCCCATTTTATTTCGTTACAGAAAATATGTACTCACCAAAAGTAACTTTATTATTCTTCTGACATCTTTTATCTAATTCAGAAATGGACAATTTCAGCCATGAAATAAGCATGCCACACGCCAACATTTTCAGAAGTTGGGCAAAGCCCTGAGTGCTGGTGTGTGTGGAGGAGCCATACTTGGCCCCACTGGATGGAAATATACTCCTGGTGGCTGTGGGCTCAAGTTCACAGGAGCGTGTTAGTGACAGCTGCTTCCAGTGTTCAATCACTACCTCATGGTGAAGGGGGCAGGAATAACCAAGCTGCTCTGGTCCCGGCTTGATTTTGTAGGGTTTGGGGAGCACCTTGAGATCAAGCAGTGTAGAGTTACTGACTTCTGTCCCTCGATGTTCAGAATCTCCAAACTGAGTCTTAGAATCAGGGAATATGGCCATACATAAAGCAAGGAATTTCAGGAGACCTAGGTTCTAGACCAGCGCTGTCCAAGAGCAGTTTCTGCCACAGTGGAAATTATTCCCTAAACTGCAGTGTCCAGTATGGTAACCACATGTGTCTACTAAACACTCCTAATGTGGCTGATGCCACTGAGAAGAGGGAATTTCTAATTTTACGTAATCTTAATTAATATAAATTTAAATAGCCACTATGTCACTTTGGTCAATTTACTTAATTTCTCCAGCCTTCAGTTTTACTTCCTACAGACCTCCCAAATCCATCCACTTCTTTCCATGCGTCTGCTGGCACCCTCGTTCTCTAATCCCAGCAATGCAGGCTTTCTGTACTCTGGACAGCCAAAGCGATCTCCTAATTCTTTTTCATGATTGTGAATGGTGAGCAATTGATAAAATTAAAATTGGATTTTAAAAGTCTGTCATTGGCATCCCAGTGCTCTCCAGAAAAAGGCCACAATTGTTTACATGGCCCATTGATGAGGCTCCATGTGAGTGGTCTGGCCCCTCCTCTCTCCCCAGCCTGAACTCTCACTGTGATGCCCTCACTCTCCAGCCACTCTGGCCTTTCCCTGTTCCATGAAGCCCATGTTCCTTTCTGCCCCAAGATCTTTGTACATTCTTCCTTTCCCATTGTTTCCCCTCCCTTATCCTCCTCTCTCCCTCTGCCATATTAACTCTTTTACAACCTTTAGAACTCAACTTGGCTGGGTGTGGTGGCTCATGCCTGTAATCCCAGCACTTTGGGAGGCTGAGTCAGGTAGATCACCTGAGTTCAGGAGTTCAAGACCAGCCTGGCCAACATGGTGAAACCCTGTCTCTACTAAAAATACAAAAATCAACCAGGTGTGGTGGCACGCGCCCATAATCCCAGCTACTCGGGAGGCTGAGGCAGGAGAATTGCTTGAACCTGGGAGACAGAGGTTGCAGTGAGCCGAGATCGTGCCACTGCTCTCCAGCCTGGGTGACGGAGAGAGACTCCATGTCTAAATACATACATACATACATACATACATAGAACTCAGCTCAGGCATTCTTCTTCTCCTGGGAAACTTCCAGTTTTGGTCTCTACTCTCTGTCGTACGATTTCCTAGAACTGTAGTCCACTCCTTCACAGCACCATCATCTGCCAACTTTAAGTTCATTGCTCCAGTGATAAGAAGAAGCACAACCTTGTCGGAACCTTAGTAGCATCTCAGAGTGGAAGGGCAAAGTTGGAACATTTAGGAGATTCAGGGGGACTGGTTTAAGGCACTTCTTTCAACACAAGGTCTGATTGGGTTTGGGCAAAGTTCATAACATAATTATTTCAAATTTGTGGACACAGCAAGGCAAGGCTCTTGAAGCTGTCTTGAAAACTCATTTGATAAGCCTAGTTAAGGAACCTGTTGCTTTGAGAAAGGGTTATTTACCCTAATGAGAGCTAGTTGAGAAATCTCCAATATGGATACATGGATTTTCTATATATCTATTTGCAACTTCAGCTTCCAGGACAAGAGTTTCTTGGAATGACAAGTCACGTTAATATGGACAGTCAATAGGAAAGTTTTGTTAAAGAAGAGACGAGCTGGGTGCTTGTAGATGGCACTAGTCCTCAGTACCTATGAGAATTTGTAATTTTACAGTTTGGTGGTTATTTGATTAATCTCTCTCTCTCTCTCTCTCTCTCTCTCTCTCTCTCTCTCTCTCTTGCTCTCTCTCTCTTTTTCTCTCTCTTTCTCTCTCTCAGCTACAAACTCCATGAGAGCAGGGACTCTATCTGCTTTTGAGTCACCATTGTGTCCCAACACTTAATCCCAGCATGATGTCTGGCAATAAATATTTGTTTAATGACTAAATAAATAAACAAACATAAGGAAGGAGGGGACCAGTGAGATTTTCCATAGGGTAAGAAAGTTAATTATGAAAAAAAATGCTGGGAGGAGGAAGAGGTGATTATTTAAGGGGTAGAGGGAGGTGGAACAAAACAGAGACCATGCTGCTTGACTATCAAGGGTGTTTTTGGCTACAGAGACTCTCAAAACCCAGAGTTGCTTGGCCTTCTGTCTTCAGCATCCACAGCTGCCTGTCTCCATCCCTCGCTCTCTCTTCCTCGGTATCTACACCCCCACAGTATCCCCCTCCCACCTCACCGCTTCCTCTATCCAAACCTTAGATTGATCACATCCCATCCATCCCCATAAACCAATGTCATGATAGCCTTTCTCCCAGAGGCTTCTTCATCTGCAGCTTCATTTCCTTTTGGAGAAGCAAAGGCTTTTCCCCTAATAAAGGGACCTCAGGCTGCCTCTTTCCCCAGCCTCAGGTAAGCAGAGGATCATTCCATAGACCTGCACTAAACCTCTTCTGTGTGTACAAGTACTCCTTGAGCAAGCCTGAGGCAGAGAACTGGGCTGATGACACTTCTGGCCGTCTGTAGAGATCTCTGCTGACCGGCGTCCAAGTGGTGAAAGGCCTTACAAGCAATATTGCGGTCCTTCCTGTGTTAGCGGGTTCGCTTGTTGGTCTCAGCACCTGTGCCAGCAGATTATAGTTAGAATCCCCACGAATTTAAAGAGAGACATCTATGTGCGCATTGTTGCTAATGTCCACATTCACATCCGCCAGGTCACAGGAATCCTGATTAGGCCTCTTTCCTTTGTAAAAGACAGAAACCCAACTCAAACAAGCTTAAGCAAAAGATGAGAGTCTTGGTGCCCATTTCTAGGAAGTCCATGAATGACTAGATCTGGTGCTGAAACTCGTCCGGAGGAGACTGTTTCTCCATTTCCCTGGCTTTGTTAACTTCGTTCTCAGCCAATCTCCGGGCTTATTGATCCGGTCTATTCTCAAGCTCCAAAGGGAAATTTTCTTTATCATTCTGTATCTACCTTAATCCCTCCAAATACACTCTGAATGTCCCTACCCAAGTTATATGCTGACCTGTGCACCACTTTCTGGTTATCTGACCAACCTGAGATGCATTTTCACACCTGTGCATCAGTGTTTGGGCACCCTTGGTGGGCAGCCCCACCCAGACTACAGAGGGCGAGGAGGAGACGGTGCTCCAAGAGAATGAAGAAGAAAAGGCCAAAGAGTGGCAGATGTCCACTGCTCTGGTGCTTCTGCAAGTGTGGTCTAAAGACCAGCAGCAATGGCACCCTTAGGGTGCTCGTTAGAAATGCAGACTTCCAGGCCCCACCCCAGACCTGCTGATTCTGAATGCCTGGGAATGCAGTCCAGAATCTGCATTTGAACAAGGCTCCCTCCCAGGTGATTCCGACGCATGCTGAAGTCTGAGTGCACATTTCTACTCACTGTTCAGAAGTCACAAGCTGAAGAGGAGTAGTTGTCCAATGGGCAGTCGCTCCTGGAAGAAAACATAAGAAGTCTTGAAACAAGGCTCATCCAGCATTTCCACAGACTTTTCCATCATCTAGTAATCACTAAATGGGCCCTACTACGTGTCAGGCCCTGAGCTAGAGTCTGCAGATCCAGAGACAGATATGAACCCATCTTAGTGATCTAGAACCAAAGGTTTTCAGTCTAGAATGAGCTTTTTTGTGAGATGGAGTCTCCTTCTGTCACCCGGACTGCAGTGCAGTGGTGCAATCTCACTCACTGCAACATCTGCCTCCTAGGCTCAAGTGAGTCTCCTGCCTCAGCCTCTTGAGTAGCTGGGATTACAGGCATGTGCCACCATGCCTGGCTAATTTTTGTATTTTTAGTACAGACACGGTTTCACCATATTGGCCAGGCTGATCTCAAACGCCTGACCTCAAGTGATTCACCTGCTTCAGTCACCCAGAGTGCTGGGATTACAGGCATGAGCCACCGTGCCTGACCTAGAATGAACTTCCTTTATTAATTAATTAATTTTTTTTTTTTTTGAGACAGAGTCTCACTGTGTCACCCAGGCTGATGTGCAGTGGCACGATCTCGGCTCACTGCAAGCTCCACCTCCCGGGTTCATGCCATTCTCCTGCTTCAGCCTCCCAAGTAGCTGGGACTACAGGCACCTGCCACCACGCTAATTTTTTTTGTATTTTTAGTAGAGATGCGGTTTCACTGTGTTAGCCAGGATGGTTTCGATCTCCTGACCTCATGATCCGCCAGCCTTGGCCTCCCAAAGTGCTGGGATTACAGGCGTGAGCCACCGCGCCTGGCCAATTAATTTTTTGTTTGTTTGTTTTTTGAGACAGAGTCTCCCTCTGTCACCCAGGCTGGAGTGCAGTGGTATGATCACTGCTCACTGCAGGCTCCGCCTCCCGGGTTCACGCCATTCTCCTGCCTCAGCTTCCTGAGTAGCTGGGACTACAGGTGCTTGCCACCCCGCCTGGCTGATTTTTCATATTTTTAGTAAGGAGGGATTTCACCATGTTAGCCAGGATGGTCTCAATCTCCTGACATCGGGATCCGCCCACCTCAGTCTCTCAAAGTGCTAGGATTATAGGTGTGAGCCACCGCGCCCGGCATGGATCAGTTTATATACAAATCTTGGTAGCTTTATTCATCACAGAAAATAATGATGGCAATCAGGATAGCCAATAATAGGAGAATGGCTAAATAAATGATTCATTCACGAAAAATCATATTTATGACTAGTTTTTAATGGCCTGGGAAAATGATTTCCATATAATAGTAAGTTTTACAGAAGCACAATACAGGGTTTATCTGTTTCCACCTCCCAAAACTCTTTGTGCTAGTTATCCACTGCAGTGCAGCAAATTTCCCACGAACTTCGTAGCTTAGAACAGCACCACTGATTATGTCACAGTTGCTGTGTGTTAGGAATTCAGGAGCAACTTGTTTGGATCCCCCGGCTGCAGTTCTCTGACAAGGTTGCAATCATCTTAAGAATCAACTAGGCTGAGGTGGGTGGATTATTTCAGGTCAGGAGTTTGAGAACAGCCTGGCCAACCTGGTGAAATCCCATCTTTACTAAAAATACAAAACTTAGGCAGGCATAGTGATGTGCGCCTATAGTCCCAGCTATTCAGGAGGCTGAGGCAGAAGAATCACTTGAGCCCAGAAGGCAGAGGTTGCAGTGAGCCAAGATCACACCACTGCACCCCAGCTCCTTCTCAAAAAAATAAAAAATAAAAAGAATCAACTATGGCAGGATCAGCTTCCAGGCTCACGCTGGTGGTTATTGGCAGGATGCAACTACTCACCAGAGGCCTCCTTCCATTCCTGTTCACACCATGACAGCTTGCATCATCACAGCAAGCAAGCAAGCAAGAGGGCAAGAAAGAGTGTCAGCAAGACAGAAGTCACAGTCTTGGATCCTAAACTTGGAAGGGACATGCCATCACTCCTGCCAAATTCTGTTCATTAGAAGCACCTGCTCATAAGGGTTCACCCTGTGAAAGTCCTTGCAGGCAACGTTGTGGTCCGTTCCTGTGTTTCTGGGTTAGCCCACTGACCTCAGGAGTCAAGCTATCAGTTTTATACTTAGGGTCCACATGAGCTTACAGAAAGCCCCTCTGAGATCCAACCCACACACAAGAAGAGGGGATTCTACAAGGCCGTGACTACTAGTAAAAGGAATCACTGGAGCCATTGCAAAAACAGCCTGCTTCACCTTCAACCATCAGCCAGAGGCCACCACCAGGAGGAAGCTCTCCTGGTCTTTCCCATGACCTTCAGTAATGCTTAGAGAACAAAGCAGGTTTTAAGCACCTGATGGTCTTCACCGAGCCAGAGGCCTGAGCACATGGAAGCAGCAGATGCAAACAGTGAGAAAAGAATTAAACATTTAGAAAGCTTGCCTCATGTAAACACAGGCTGAAGCGCACCAATATTAGAGAAGCACAGGTTAAGCAGCCAGAGGAAATTCTGGTCCCTAACTTGAGATTAAACATCCCCAGAACCAGGGGCTCAGCCGGGACCGAAAGTGACTTTTTCACAGATCGCCAAAAAGATACAAAACAGATACTCAGAAAGGTGATGATGGGAGGTTCTGAGCCCCACCCAGATCTCCTTTCCTGGGAGGGCACCCACGCTTGCCCAACCCCACACTGCCCACCAGGAGTGCTGGCCACTAATGGTGTACAGTGGCCCCTTGTCCTCAAATGTCAGGAGCCCACTCTCCCAGAAAGTTGCATGCACACCCCCACCTGGGGTGACACCCTGCCTGGCAAGGGGATGGTGCTATATGCAGTTCAAGGTGAGATCACCCACATCACCATCATTGCATGGCTCCTTGCCCTTAACTATCCTGCTCCCTCACTCTTTCACAGGTTTTTTTCTGCTCCAGAAATCACATACATCCAAGTCCCTGTCTCCAGCTCTGTTTCTAGGAAACTGAACTAAGGTAGTGATAAAAGATAGAAGATGCCAGGCAGTATTGAAAGAGCTGGTCCTCCAGGACGTATGCCAAGAGCTAGAATATTTGATTAGTCATAGCTGCTAAAGGCCAACTGTAACAGAGGTCAGTGTCAGGAAGTGCAAGGAGCGGTTCTGTAAAGAGTATTTGTTATTGTTAAGTGAACTGGCATTACAAATTCAGGGAGAGAAACAATGGAAGAGCTGCTCAAGAATGGTGCTGCTATTCTTCTTATGAGTCTCAAGGTGGTAGACTGATCGATCCCAGGCCATCCCTGAATGGTTACAGCTAGTGGCTGCCAAGAGGATCGTATCAACAAGGATTCTGACCCTCATCTTCAGATCAGTTAAAAAAGAAAAAGAAAAAGCAGGATCAGGCCAGGCATGGTGGCTCACGCCTGTAATCCCAGCACTTTGGGAGGCTGAGGCGGGTGGATCACCTGAGGTCAGGAAGTTTAAGACCAGACTGGCCAATATGGTGAAACTCCATCTCTACTAAAAATACAAAAATTAGCCAGGCATGGTGGTGGGCACCTGTAATCTCTGCTACTCGGGAGGCTGAGGCAGGAGAATCGCTTGAACCTGGGAGGCAGAGGTTGCGGTGAGCCAAGATTGTACCATTGCACTCCAGACTGGGCAACAAAGTGAAATTCCGTCTCAAAAAAAAAAAAAAAAAAAAAAGCAGGATCAATTAGCAATAGTTAACCTCAATGCAGGAGTGAAGTGGCAAGCCTGCAGGCTTTGAACAAGCATCTCTGGACTGTAGATGGGAGAACTAGTCCTTTGCAGTCTGGGAGGTCTATGTTAAAATTCTAGAACAACTACTCCCTAGCCCTAGGGATGCGGGCAAATATTCAACTTCTCTGTGTCTCCTGTATTCATTTCATACAGCAGCTGTAATAAATTACTAGAATTTCATTTTTGAGACAGGGTCTTGCTCTGTTGCCCAGGCTGGAGTGCAATGGCACAATCTTGGCTCACTGCAACCTCCACTTCCTGGGCTCAAGTGATCCTCCCACCTCAGCCTCTCGAGTAGCTGGGACTATAGGTGTGCATCACCGCACCGAACTAATTTTTGTATGTTTTATAGAGACAGTGTCTTGCCACATTGTCCAGGCTGTTCTCGAATTCCTGGACTCAAGCAATCCACCTGCCTCAGCCTCCCAAAGTGCTGTAACAAATTACCATAAATTTGGTAGCTTAAAACAACACACATGTATTCTCTTACAGTTCTGAAGGCCAGAAGTCCAGAAACAGGTAGATCAGGTTAAAATCAAAGTGTCAGCAGGAAGACTTGGTGCTCCTTCTGAAGACTTGGAGTGAAGAATTATTTGTTTCAGGTGAGGTGCAGCCACACCAGATCTTAGGGTGGGGGTGGCTATACCTGATATTCATGGAGTGGGGACTGGCCACACCAGAAAGGACCAACCCTGTGATCAGGGTGGGGCCTTTGGCCAAGCTGTATCAGTTGACGTGAAGTCTGAGTTCAGTCACGTAGACCAGGAGTCCCCAACCCCGGACCACAGACCAGTACCAGTTTGTGGCCTGTGAGAGCTGGGCCGCACAGCAGGAGGTGAGCCTTGGGTGAGCAAGCATTACCACCTGAGCTCCACCTGCTGTCAGATCAGCAGTGGCATTCGATTCTCACAGGACAGCAAACCCCATGGTGAACTGCATGTGAGGGATCTAGGTTGCGTGCTCCGTATGAAAACCTAATGCCTGATGATCTGAGGTCAAACAGTTTCATCCTGAAGCCATCCCCCCAACCCTGTCTGTGAAAAAATTGTCTTCCATGAAACTGATTCCTGGTGCCAGAAAGGTTGGACACTGTTAATGTAGGCAATCAATCAATCAATCAATTATGCTTACATAATCATGCCCTGATAAAAACTCTAGACACCAAAGCTTAGGTGAGGACTCCTTGGTTGGCAATCACACATCAGTGGCAGGAAGGCAAAATAGAAGAAAATATGACTTTTGCATTTGCAACTCTTCCAGACTCTGTTCCATGCTTCTCTTCCTTTGCCTAATTAATTTTTATCTGTTTCTGGGTATAAGCTGTAATCATGAGCACACTAGCTTTCAATGAGTTCCATGAGTCCCTCTAGCAAGTTATCAAACCTGAGAGTGATTTGAGGAGAGGATTTCTCCCTTTAACTTTGTAGTTGGCTGAAATTCCTTGTATTTTGTGTGAGAAGTGAGGGAGGTCTCGTGTAGAAACTGTTCCCTCTATCTTTGCATTTTGGTTAACTCCAGGCAACTACTTACTAGTTCTGTCTGTGACTTTGGACAAGTCATTTCTCTGTGTGTCAATGCCCCAACTTTGAAATGGGCAAACCTGATGGGGTCATGGTGAGTATTAAATGAGTTGTTATAAGTAAGGACTCAGAGGACTGCCTGTTGCATGTGGAGTAATCAGTAAATTATGTATCCTTAATGGGGTGATATCACCAAAGGGACAAAAATGGTTCTTGGAGACAAACAAAAAAGAAATGATTATTTTTCTGTATTAAACACAGATATACATACAGTACATAAACAAGTATACAGTATATCTGTTACATTAACATTTGCCAGGTGCAGTGGTGCACACGAGTAGTCCCAGCTACTTGAGAGGCTGATACAAGAGGATCACTTGAGCCTGGGAGTCCAAGGCCAACCTTAGCAGTATAGTGAGACTCAGTCTCTAAGAAAATTATTTTTTAATTTGGTGAGAGATCAGAAGGGATTAGGGAAAAAAACTATAAAAAAGGCTCCCAGAGGGTGGTCAATAATTAAAAATAAAAGATTAAAAAGCATGGTGCAAGATGGATGTTAACAGTAAAGATGGTGGTGAGACAGATAGAGAGCAACTGCCCCAAGTGGCTAAAATGCAGAAATGGGCTATTTCTGTTACTTGGGCAGATTCCCAGTCTGAGGACTGGTCAGTCCCGATTGCTTCTCCAGAGCCCTCACCCCGTGGCACCCCCATCCCAGGCTGCTGAGGTTGCAATCTGGTTGGGCTGTTCTCAGCTGGAGGAAATGCTGCCTGCTTTCCTCCTCCATCTGAAGCTCATTTATGCACAGCCAAGCCTGGCAGCTCTGCTCCCTCATCTCCACCCCTGTTTGGCATATTATTAAAAGCAAATCATTTGGATGTCTGCACTGAGAGAATTTTACTTCTGTCATCAGATAAATCTGTTCTGAAATTGATGGATGTGGAAAAAAAAAAAAAAAACAAGCAATGTAAATTGGCCCCAGAATGACTGACTTTGCTATAATTCTGAGACGAGAGAAAGTGCTGCCCTAAGAAGGTGTCATCTATCTGCATACAATTTAGGTTAGAAAGAGAAAATCCTTATCAGTACCTTATTATACATCTCTCAAGCCAGCCGCAGAAAACACAGTGATTTGAGACAATGAATATCATCAATGCTGTGAATTCGATGTAATTGTATTTCATTGAGAAAAAGAAAAATGTCTTGGCACACTTGTGCACTGTACCATCTGGAGTATCAGAATAGACAGAAAAAATAGACCAGCCACTCATTCTGTCATTGGGAACTCAGTCACATGTTTCCTAAACACAAAACATGAACACCATGAGGCTAAGGTAACAGAAATCAGCTTGGCAGCTTATTATTTTCTGGAATCCAGCCACTGGTTACTGAACACCCACTGCTGGCGGTGGGCTGAGAGCCTCACAGGTTCTCTCGTTTTCCTGCATCCTCTCAATCAGCCCTTCTTGCAAGAGGAGGCAAGTGACTCCCTGAAAGTAGCAGACACAGGTGTTGAATGCAAGTTCCCTGGGTTTAGTATTATGATTCTTTGAGTTTCAAAAGACTGAAACATGTTCTGCTGAAAATGCAATGTATGGGCTCACGAAACTATAAAGCCTAGGAGTAAGTGCTTCAGGCATGCCTAGATCTAGTGCAGCAGTCCCCAGCCTTTTTGGCACCAGGGCCAGTTCCGTGGAAGACAATTTTTCCACGGACACAGGGGTTGGGGGCAGGTGGGTGTGGTTTTGAGATGATTCGAGCACATTATATCTATGTGCACTTTATTTCTATTATTATTACATTGTAATATATAATGAAATAACTATACAACTTGCTATAATGTAGAATCAGTGGGAGCCCGGAGCTTGTTTTCCTGCAACTAGACAGTCCCGTCTAGGGGTGATGGGAGACAGTGACAGATCATCAGTCATTAGATTCTCATAAGGAGCACACAATGTAGATCCCTCACGTGCACAGTTCACAATAGGGTTCGTGCTCCTATGAGAATCTAATGCCACCACTGTTCTGACAGGAGGCGGAGCTCAGGTGGTAATGTGAGCAAAGGAGAGTGGCTGTAAATACAGACGAAGTTTCACTTGCTCACCTGCTGCTCATCTCCTGCTGTGCAGTCCAGTTCCTAACAGGCCAGGGACCATGACTTACCAGTCTGTGGCCCAGAAGTTGGGGACCCCTGATCTCGTGGGGTCTGTAATGAGGACTCTCTCTTCCTCTCAGCCTCACTTTCTCTAGGTAGGCTTTGTTTCACGGGAAGCCTCTTCCCTCTCAGTAGGCCCCAGAAACCCCAAGCCCCAAGCCTCGCAGCCCAGTGACATCAGCAGTTGTTAAGAGAGGTTTTTCATTTCTCTCTTTCCAGTAGTGTCTAGGAAAAGCCCCAGGACTGAATCTCCTTTAGGCAACTTGTGCCCAATGCAGAAGCATTCACTGCTAGAGGCAGAGAGATGAATGCTTTGATTGGCCAGAAATGGGCCATGTGCCTATCCCTAAAACTGTAGGGGTAAGGGGGGTGGAAACTTTTGAATTGATGGGGTGGGAAGAAAATCAAGGTGCTTTTCTCAGAGCAAGGATTAAAGGGCAAATAGAGATTCTCCTTTATATCATCCAAGATAAAGCAAGTGGCCCCTCTTCTCTTTCCACATTCCCCTCTCCCTACACTCAACATTCTATCCTCTGATTCTGCTTTGCCCTCAAAGCTATTGCCACTCTGGCATTATAGCAGGTATTTATTTTTTCATTCATTTCTTCGTGTATTTATTCATTCATTTCTGCAGGTATTCATTTATTTATTTCTGCATGTATTTATTTATTTCTGTGAAGGCATAATCTCATCACTATATCCCCAGTACCCAGAATACCTGGCACATAATACTGTTTAATATTAGTTGAATAAAAGAATGAATGAATCAGAAACCCTGAATTAGGTCATTCTGGGACTGCTATACATAAATACCTGAGGCTGAGTCATTTGTAAATAAATGAATTGGCTCACGGTCCCACAGGCTGTACAGGAAGCATGGTGGCCTCTGCTCAGCTTCTGGGGAGGCCTCAGGAAACTTACAATCATGGCGGAAGGCGAAGGGGAAGCCAGCACTTCACAGGACCTGAGCAGGAAGAAGGGAGAGAGGGGGTAGGTGCCACACACTTTTAAACAACCAGATCCCACTAGAACTCACTCATTATCACAATGACAGCACCAACAAGGATGGTGTTAAACCATGAGAAACCACCCATTATCCTTTCACCTCCTACCAGGCCCTTCCTCCAACACGAGGGATTACAATTCTACATGAAATGTGGGCGGGAACACAGATCCAAACCATATCAAATACCAGTCTACCTCTCAACTATAAATATATGGTTTAGTTGACAGGGCAAGATAGAGGGGAAAATGAGTGATCAGCAGTCAGCACATCTAGTAGGTGCTTAATAAATGTTCACCACCTGCATACTCAGAAGAGTGGAGCACAACCCCCCTACCACCCTTACCCCTACCAGCCTAAGGTTGGAAGAGACTAGATTCCCAGGTCTGTCAGGGTTAGGAGGGCATCTGCCACTGGCCTGCGGAGTCACCTGGAGTGCTTCTTACAGCACAGGTTGGTGGGTCCCATCTTGGAGTTTCCCATTCAGTGTTGGGTGGGGCCCAGGGGTTGCCAGCACTGCTGCTGTAGCTCCAGGAACCATAGTTTGAGAAATAAGCCTTCCTGCTGTTAAAGACAGCATTTCCTGGTAGTTATTCCCAAGGTGATACAGCAGCTACTGAATGGCAGAGAGTCCTTAGGAAGGTGCAGCAGAGGAGCCAGATTTGCAAATTAAATTAAATTAAATTAAATTGTGATTAAATCTGTCCCTGAAGGTAAGCCTTCGGTGCAGTTTCCCCAGCAAACTCCCAAGGCTGTGGTTCTCAAACTGTGATCCTTTGACCACTCGCTTCAGAACCTCCACCCCTCACCCCCAGGAGAGAGTTCAATGTAGATTCTGTCCAAGCCATCCACCAACTGTTTAGCAATCATGCCAACCACTGCCCCCAAGGACCATAGGGTTGTGCCAGAACCCTATAGGTCAGAAACAAGTATTCTGTGAAGTGCTGTCAGAACCAGGAACAATGACCACAGAGGCAGCTGATCAGACGGCGAAGGAGGAGGAACGGGAAAAAGAATTTGCTCAGCAGATCTGTCCACCACACGCCAGGCCCTTGATATACATAGTTGCTTGAATCTCCCACAAAACCCTGTGAAACAGCTAGAATTAGCCCCATTTACAGATGAGAAAACTGAAGACTCAGAGAGGTTTACTAATTCGCCCAGCTAATGAGCACAGTTCAGATTCAAATCTAAAACATTGACTCCAAATCCTGCCTTCTGTCTGCCAAATGGGTTAATAGAAACTGTAGGAAGGGCAGGAACTAGTAGGAGGCTCTAGGAGATGAGGCTCCATGGGACCGGAAGCTGCCAACATCCAGAGTAGAAGCCAGTGATGAGAGGCTGCAGGGAGGAGAGGCTGCAGGAGCTTTCGTCTCGGGGAACTCCCAACTGTGCAACATTCCGTGAGTGCTGAGAGACGCTGGGCATCTTCCCAAGCTTTATCTTCAACCTGATTTCATATCAAGCTGAAAGCAACTTCATGGGATGAAAATGAAACCACTCAACGCTGAAGAAGGTGCTCTTCCCAAATAATAGGTCTCCATTTCTCCCTCTTCTTACTTATCCTTGGTGCTGAAATATCACCACCCAACTATGCAATTTGTGGCATTTCCCTGAAGCTCAGTTTTATTCTCTAGAAAATGAGAACACTGAGACATCACAGTATTGTGAGTCTTTTTTGTTTGCTTGTTTTGTTTTGTTTTAGAGACAGGAGCTCACTCTGTCTCCCAGGCTGGAGTGCAGTGGCATGATCACAGCTCACTGCAGCCTCAAACTCCTGGGCTCAAACAATCCTCCTGCCTCAGCCTCCCAAAATGTTGGGATTACAGATGTGAGCCACCATGCCTGGCCAATTGTGTTAACTGTGTAATACATATGAAAGAGCTATGATCTTGGGACTAAGACCCTTTAGAGATACACAATGTCATCATTGTGATCATCACTATTACTCATGTTTCAATTAGCAGCAGAAGCCAAGATTTAGAAACAAGATCCTGAGAACCACGAAATTATGTTTGTGCACACTGTCTCTAAAACATACAACACGGCCGGGCACAGTGGCTCACGCCTGTAATCCCAGCATTTTGGGAAGTCGAGGTAGGCGGACTGCCTGAAGTCAGGAGTTCGAGACCATCCTGGCCAACATGGTGAAACCTCATCTCTACTAAAAATACAAAAATTAGCTGGGCGTGGTGGTGGGCGCCTGTTATCCCAGCTACTCGGGGAGCTGAGGCAGGAGAATCACTTGAACCCAGGAGGCGGAAGTTGCAAGTGAGCCGAGCTCCCCATTGCACTCCAGCCTGGGCGACAAGAGTGAAACTCTATCTCAAAACCAAACAAAATATACAACACTATTTTCTTTTTCTGTACCACTGGGTTTTTCAAACTGTTTTTTTTTTTAAAGGCACCTTTGGAAATAGTGAAGCAATAGTGGTCTCTTGTGGAAGTGAACAGTATTTGCAACCAGTTTTTGTAAGCTAAATGGCATAGGACTTTTAAAATTGACAATAATTGTACATATTCATGGGGTATATTTTGATGCATATAATGTATAGTAATCAGATCAGGGTAATCGGCGTATCCATCTTCTCAAACATTTACCATTGCTTAGTGTTGGGAAAGCTCAATAGCTTCCATCCAGCTATGTGATGCTATGTATTATTGTTGACTGCAGTCATCCCATGGGATATTTTTGATGCCCACTGGTGGAAAATGGCCCATTTTCAGAGTGGATGGCTTATGAAAATGCATGCATAAAATCTTAGCCTATATTTAGGAGCCTTTCCTTGGGAGCAGGAAAAGTTTTATTTTTCCTGTTGGCCGACTGTGCTCTCCAAGCCACCCAGGTGAGCCTGAGCAGGTGTTCAGGACATAGTCTTTGAGATTCAGGGGTCCAGCAAGTCTCACTGGCATTCTGTGGTGCACATGATTGTGTTTTCATTAAACACTACTGTTGGGGCTCCAAAAACAATACCCCAAAAATGAAGGTCTCAGAAGCAAAAGTTTTTCTCTGACCTTCTCTTGCCCTCCCTTCTCTCAGTTCCACTGCCCTTGCCAAGACTAGCCATAGAAACCAGAACCCCTCTTCTCCAAGGCAGGCCATAGAAACCAGAACCCCCTTTCCCCAAAGCCAACCATAAAACTTAAAAATATTACTCTATCTTTCCCTCCACCTTTCTGTGTAAAAACTGGCCATAAAGAAATTATCTGGGCCAGGCACGGTGGCTCATGCCTGTAATCCCAGCACTTTGGGAGGCTGAGGCAGGAGGATTGGGTCCTCTGAAGGTTCACTGAAAAATAAACTCACAAAAGGCAGATTGATTGGAGAAAAGGCACACAGATTTATTTTATTTTTTTGAGACACAGTCTCAATCTATCACCCAGGTTGGAGTGTAGTAGTACAATCTCGACTCACTGCAGTCTCTGCCTCCCGGGTTCAAGCGATTCTCCTGCCTCAGCCTCCCAAGTAGCTAGGATTACAGGTGTGGTCCACCACACCCAGCTAATTTTTGTAATTTTAGTAGAGACAGGGTTCCATCATGTTGGCTAGGAAGGTCTCGAATGTCCTGACCTCAAGTGGTCCACCCACCTTGGCCTCCCAAAGTGCTGGGATTACAGGTGTGAGTCACTGCACCCAGCCACACACAGATTTATTTAATGTGTATACACCAGAACCTTCAGAAGGGAGACCCAAAGATACAGAGAAAATTGTCCATTTTTATGAGTAGGTTCTACAAGGCATGGACAGCCATGCAGAAATATGATTGGGCGAAAAAGGTCTGATCTAATGCTAAAAGACTGAGTGGAGGAGCCCAGCAAGGCCTGTCTGTCTAGATTCTTCTTGGCTTCTCCATGCATCATTGCTTTCCTTCTGGGTATGGGACAGGACCCTCTCTGGAATGGGGGGTCTTAGGACCTACAGTCAAAGAATGTAGGTCAGGTAATTTTTAAAAACATATTTATCATTATTATTTTTGTAGAGACAGGGTCTCACTATGTTATCCAGACTAATCTCAAACTCCTGGCCTCAAGCAATCCTCCCATGTTGTCCTCCCAAAACTCTGGGATTACAGGGTTAGCCACTTCCCACACTACTTTCAAAATAGGGCCATGATATTTAAAGACTTTGCATTTGAACTCCCATGCAAAAATAGACTGCTAACCCATTGGCAACCCCTCATCTAAGTTTGCATCCCTGTAAGGCAAAGAAAGAATAAGGCCAGCCTAGGTCTAACAGGACTAAATGGCTTGGAGGGGCCCAAGATACTTGGTGGACTCTTCCACTGGATGATACCCATTGTTGTATTTTTCCCTGTTTTGATGGATATTTTGCCATTTTTTTACAGTGAACCAAAACAAACTGCACTCTGACCTCTATTTCATAATTTGGGAAGTTAATGTCACATGCAATGTTAAAATTCATTTATTATAAAATTCAACATACACACTTAGTTTGGTCAGCTACCACAAATTACCATAGACTGAGTAGTTTAAACAACAGTAATTTCTTTCTCATGGTTCTGGAGGCTGGAAGTTTGGGATCAAGGTGCCAGAATGGCTGGGTTCTGGTGAGGGCCCTCTTGTGGATTTCAGACTGATAACTTTCCCTTTATCATCAAGGATAGGCAGAAACACAGTGAGCTAGCTCTCCTCTGGCCTCTTCTTAGAAGGGCACTAATCCCTTTCAGGAGGGCTCTACTGTCATGATCTCATCACCCCCCAAAGGCCCCACCTCCTATGGCCATCATACTGGGGGTTACATTTTAACATCTGGATTTTGGGGAAACATTTGGTCTGCAACACATACTGACGAGCATCTAAAACACGTGCACCATGTAAAGAATAAAAATAGGCCAAGTGCAGTGGCTCACACCTGTAATCGCAACACTTTGGAAGGCCAGGGTAGATACATCACTTGAGCCTAGGAATTCAAGACCAGCCTGGGTAACATGGCCAGACCCTGTCTCCACAGAAAATAAAAATACAAAATTAGCTGGACGTGGTGACGCACACCTGTCATCCCAGCTACTTGGGAGGCTGAGGCAGGAGGATCACTTCTGCTCGGGAGGCCGAGGCTGCAGTGAGCCATAATCGTATCACTGCACTCCAGTCTGGGCAACAGAGTGAAATGCTATTTCAAAAATAAATAAATAAATAGTAAGTATCCATGCAACTACCACGCAGGCTAAGAGAAAACACTGTCAGTGCCTTCCTTAAAAGACCCCTGTGTGACTCTCCACAATCACATCTGCCCCAGGGATAACCCCTACGCCAACTTTTATGATCATCATCTCCTTGTTTTTTCTTTATAGATTCCCACCCATGTTTATACCCCTAAGCAATAAATTTAATTTGGGTCGCTTTTAATTTGTATATAAATGGACTTATTGTGACTCATTTCTCTGCTCTAAAATATTCTGTCATGAATTAATGGCTTTTGATAAACATTATGGTAGTTTTAGTTTTCCAACATTTTTTTCTTTCAGAAAAAATGCTGCAATGAGCACCCTTAAATGTGTCACCTGGTTGCCACATGCAAGGGATCCTCTAGACCAAAGGTAAGCAAATTTTTTCTATAAGGAGCCAGATAGTAACTATTTTGAGATCTATGCACCAGTCATTCTCCCAACTGTTCAACTCTACCATTGGAGCCCAGAAGCAACCATAGACTATAGTAAACAAATGAGCAGGACTACGTTTCGCTGAAACTTTACTTAACAAAACAAAACAAAAACAAGTGGTAGGCTACATTTGGGCTGCAGTCCATAGTGTGCCAACTCCTGCTCCAGATAACTTGCTTAGGAGTGGAACTTCCAGGGCCACCCCACTGCACAAGCCCATGGCAGCCCCAAGTGGGGTCGTGCACGTGAACGTTCAACTTCGCTGGGCAATGCCAAGCTCTTCCCTGGAATGGTTTCAAAAGTGCATTCCCACCAGCAGTGTAGATGTGTCCCCATCACTCACATCCTTAGCAGTACTTAGTGTCATGCATTTTTGCCAAACACAAAGATGTGCAAAAGTTTTGCTTTGTACTCGTAGTTGTCTGGAGTTCCTATGTTTTTGACAGCTGTACTACTGCTCTGTAAATTGAAGATGAGTCATTTCCCTTCGGGAACTTAAGTAGTGACAGAACCACATGTTTCTGTATCCCCTCTTACCCCTTTTCCCAAAAATCGTGCTAAACATCACTGAGGCCGTTATTTTGGTAAGTCAAACCATGCCTTAAGTTTTCAATGAATGAAAGATGGGTAACCAAGACTGGTGGTTAAGGCTGAGGCCATTTTTTTGTTAAATAGAGACCACTGACCATATAAAAATTCTGAAAAAAATGAAAGTCACCCTAGTAGTGATGAAAGCAAAGTGAGTGGTTATCTCACTGGTTTCTAGGGAATCCTGGGGTCTCTGTAAAACACACCTGGTGATGAGGAGGCAGGAAGTTAGGGGCAGGATGTGCCAAGTACAGAGGAATCCTGGTTTCCACTCCTGCCTCAACCACAGCTACTGGTGTGTGTGTGGAGGGGGCAATATGTTTATAAATGTGGCCACTACTTCATATTTTATTTGAAGACCTTTACAAACTCTTCTAAATTCTAAACTGCACTGTTTAATATTAATCCATTTACTGAGGGCCAATACAAGAAAAGAAACTGGCTGGGCGTGGTGACTCATGCCTGCAATTCCAGCCACTCTGGAAGCTGGAGAGGATTGCTTGAGCCCAGGGGTTGAGGCTGCAGCAAGCTATGACGGTGCCACTGCATGCCAGCCTGGGTGACAGAGTGAGACCATGTGTCCTTAACAAAAAAAAAGAAAAAAGGAAGAAAGAAAGAAAACAAACTGTCCTCCATGGAGGATATGCAAGTACAGCTAGTGGGTAAGAGCTGGGAGCCGGAGTCAGACAGCCTTGGTTCGAATCCTGGCTCTATCATCTGCTAGCTGGGGGAACTTGAGCTAATGCTGAACTTTGAACCTCAGCTACCTTGTGTGTAAAATGGGAGTAATGATTGAATCTCCTTCACTAGCTTAGTCTAAATGTTAACTGAGATAAAGCATGGAAAAAGCTTGCTACATTTCAGGCATATAAGTAGCCAATAAATGCTGGCTATTGCTATCTTAGCAGCTTTTAAAAAATGCAATGAGGGATAAAGTGGAGTGTCTCTTATAAAAATCTATAATAAACTCTTTCGGCTCAGAAATACTTAAAGTGGTAGACTTGGCTCAGCCAAGAACTTTCTCTCTTTGCTCTAGCTGTCAGGAAGCTGGAGTTCTGTAGCCAGAGGGTTGAGGGTGCATATCAGGGAAGGGGAATACAAATGCAAGCCAGAAAATATGCACATATTACATACAATCATCAAAACAGATGTAGCCAAAAACTATAGGAACAGAAGAGGTGCATCAAGTAATTTTAATAAGGACATTGTTATTTTTATCGATTTTGTGTTATTGTGGTATTTATCAGCTTTTTAATATTTGTGTTTGTTGTGGTTTCTTTCTCATTCCAAATATGTGTTCACTTTTGCATTTCTAGTTTTGCACCCATAATTCCATATTATTTTTCCTTTTCATTTTTTTGAGACAGAATCTCACCCTATCACCCAGGCTATAGTGCAATGGCACCATCTCGGCTCACTGCAACCCCCGCCTCCTGGGTTCAAGCAATTCTCCTGCCTCAGCCTCCCGAGTAGTTGGGATTACAGGTGTGCACCACCACGCCTGGCTAATTTTTTGTATTTTAGTAGAGATAGGGTTTCACCATGTTGCCCAGGCTGGTCTCAAACTCATGAGCTCAGGCAATCCACCTGCCTCAGCCTTGCAAAGTGCTGGGATTACAAGTGTGAGTCACTGTGCCCAGCCCATATTATTTTTCTTAAAGAGGCCCCTCTTGGGTCTACCCCTGCAAGAGATGGAAAAGTGAGGATGGTGGCCTTAGTACTCCAAAACTTGCCCAGGGATCCATCAGCAGGGAAAGGTTTAAGCAGAGTCGCAGAGGGTGGTCCCCAGATCAGCAGCATCAGTCCCACCTGGGAACTTGTTAGAAATGCAGATTCTCAGGCCCTACCCCAGGAACTCAGAGCTCCCAAGTCAAAAACTCTGGGCTGGAGCCCAGCAATCTGTGCTTTTACAAACATTCCAAGTGAACTGAGGCACTCTAAAGTCAGGGAACCACAGGATTTAAGGGAACCAATCTCTAGATCCTCGATATCCATAAGTACTTTCCCCTAAAATCGACTGGCTTGAGTCCTGACCTGGGACCAAACCGCCCCGTCAATTCTCATTCCCAATCCCCTCTTCCACTTTAACAAAGAGGGCATCCCTCTCACAAACCCAGGACCTCACCACTCTGGGCGCACACCCCTAGTGTGTAAAAATCTCTGGGGCACCAAAGGGTTGACATGAAATATTTTCCATGTGACAATCTTTCCTCTTCCCTTCTCCATCTTTGGCAAACAGGGCATGGCTCTGAAGGGTGAGTTCCCACAGGGACACAGGAGACCAAGGCTGTGGTACCTCGTCCCATTCAGATGGCAGACTATGGAAGCTTCCTGCTGCTTCTCCCCATCTTGGAGTTCAGAAATGAGATGGCTAGCACAGGACACATAGTTACAACACATGTATTAAGAGTGAGAAATGAAGCCAGACTTTTCTCTTCAACAAATAATGCTGATAGGGTTGATTGGAAAACAAGGACTAGGGCTTAGCCAAGTAAGTTGTACGATGGATACATTCTCTAAATTGAATGAGCTAGAGCTACAGCTCTAAGGTTTTGATGCCAATATAGTTAAAGGAGTGACAAGATAAAGGCACAAAAAACTGTATTCTCAGAGATGTGCTGAAGTTAATACTACAGTAGTACGGCATGGGTTTCAACTGTGTGGGCCCATTTAATACACAGATTTTTTCAATAACTACATTGGAAAATTTGGCAGAGATTTTTGATAATTTGAAAAAGACAAATCACTTAGGCTAGAAATATTGAAAACATTTAAGAAGAAGATATGTCATAAATGCAGAAAATACATGTAGCTACTAGTCTATTTTATCATTTACTACCATAAAACACATGCGAATTTATTATAAAAAGTTATAATGTATTAAAACTTACATGAACATGCTATATGTAATTAAATGTAAAGATACAGTATTAAACCATAACTGCATAAATTAACTGTAGTACACGCTGAACTACTGTAATAATTTTATAGCCACCTCCTGTTGCTAATATGGTGAGTTCAAGTGTTGCATATATCTGCTTAAAATACTGGTAGGCCAGGCGTGGTGGCTCATACCTGTAATTCCAGCAATTTTGGAAGCCAAGGCAGGAGGATCACTTAAGCCCAGGAGGCAGAGGTTACCACGAACCAAGATGGCACCACCGTACTCCAGCCTTGGGGACAGTGGGAGACCCTGGATAAACACACACATGCACACACACACACACACACACACTGTGTGATCCCTTCCACCTCTGCCACCTCTGAGACAGCAAGACCAACCCCTCCTCTTCCTCCCTCTTCCTCCCCATCCTCCACGTGAAGATGAGGATGAAGACCTTTATGATGATCCATTTCTACTTATGAATAGTACATATTCTTTCTCTTCCTTATGATTTTTAAAGTAACACTTTCTTTTCTCTAGCTTACTTTATCATATAAATACAATATATAATATACATGACATATAAAATATGTACTAGCTGACTGTTTTATTATCGGTAAGGCTTCTGGTCAACAGTAGGCTATTAGTGATTAAGTTGAGTCAAAAGTTAACACGAATTTTCCACTGAGCAGGGGTTGGCATCCCTAACTGTTGCTCAAGGGTCAACTGTATTTTTAAACTTCCCAGCACTTTCTGAGTGTTTCAGGTTACATGAGTCCCTCTAAATAAAACAATAGGTATAATGAATAATCATTTGATATGTTTTGGAGGGCCTTTCTGGAGTATGTTCCAGAAACTGCAAAAATGAATGACTCTAATAGCTGAATAACTACCTTTTTGCAAGTCAGTGTTTTCCAAGTCTGCTTACAACAAAATCGAAAGACAGCCTAATTTATCAGCAAATAATTCTTAAAAATAAGTTCTTATGATAAAGTATTATGCAAATTTTGACATTATTCAGACATACAATTAAGATATTTATGTCTATAGATAGATATCCATAGAGTTTGAGACCAGCCTGGGCAACATGGCAAGCCCCTATCCCTACAAAAAAATACAAAAATTAGCCGGTCATGGTGGTGTGCACCTGTAGTCCCAGCTACTTGGGAGGCTGAGGCAGAAGGATTGCTTGAGCCCAGGAGTTCGAGGCTGCAGTGAGCTATGATTGCTCCACTGCACTCTAGCCTGGGCAACAAAGGAAGACCCTGTCTCAAAAAAAAAAAAAAAAAGATTCATGCTGAAACCCATCTCATTCCGACACTAAGCAGTATTCATCACAGCCATACAATTCAATTGAAGAGGTGAAAAAAAAAAAAAAAAACTGTCATTTAACAAAAGGAAACCTTTCTAATAAATTTTCATTTTGTTAATAACTGTCAAAATATATGTGTTGTTTATATAACTAATTGTAATGTTAGCTCAATTCTAAAGACTTTTTTAATACTTAGAAACTTAACACAGAAAATTGTTAAGGATTTTATAGAATTGAAGTATATTAAATCAGTATAAAATTCTCTGGGGAGACAGAAATGTAAATACTAATTCAAGCAGAAAAAGAAACAATCTAAAATTCCCAATAAATAAATTGGAATATATTCTTTAATAGATGATGGTGGGTAACAAATTACAATGGTTTATAGATTTCAATGGAAATATTTAAAAGGGTTAAAGTTTTATTTTAAAATGTCAGTATTAACCCCCCAAAATCAGTTTAGGGTGGTCCGGATAGATTTTCTAAGAATGGCAACTGGCTCTCGTTCCTTTCTGGTGCCTTATTAAGCAGGCGTTAAGCTTTTCAAAAGATCAGGTCATTTTCTTCGAGAATTTGACCAGCCCATCACTGGAGGGCACCCAGCCGTGGAGCAGAGCTTCTTCAAAGCACCCCACGATGAGAGACTCTACCTTGGAAAGGTGGATGTTTGAGAACCAAGCTCTTTAAAGAGGAGCTCTCTGTGGTATGGGGCAGTGTAGGTCCCCAAAAGTAGCCTTCTTCCCACTCCCCGACACAGGCAGAGAGAATATCCTGAATTGTGGAGAAAGGGCATTCACAGTGTGCCTTCTGGGGTCTTCATTGCTTGCAGCTGCGGAGAGCCCGGTGCTGGGCTCCTGGGAAGCCAGAAGCAGGTGGGCAGCCCAGTCCCAGACTCTTCCCTCCAGCCCTGGGGAGGGGCTACTTGGGTCTCCGACCAAAGGTTGAGCTACTCCCTCTGGGGACAGACAGCGACATCCCTTCTCTTCATATGGAGGCTAGAACCAAACCATTCACAATGGCACCATGAAAATCAGTAATTCAAAATTCAAGCTGTTGGAACTTTTAAATATTTCGAGCCTTAAGAAAATGTGATTATGGGACCCGAGTTCAGGCAGCCGTAACCTTTATTTTTCTGACTATAGATTAGCCTTCTTCCTTACCTCCATTGTTTTGTGAAAAGTGAATAAAGGGCACCAGGAAAGACCCCTTCCCTCTTCACTGTTGATCTTCACTATAGATTAACTTCCCTCTTACCGTTCTCAAACAAAGCCTTCATGACTATCACACTGCCTTAATGTTAGAAATGGAAGGAATGTTAAATGGACTCTTAAATTGGAAAGGAAATGAAAACAAGCCGTACAGAAAAGAAACCAAACTGTAACAAATTAAACTGTTGTAACTGGTAAACCACCCTTGTGTGGAATGTGTTTGAATCCTACTAGATAACTTTGTCTTCTACCTATGTAAGCAAGACTTTAACTTCTAACTTGGGAGCACTGACCCCATTTTTCTAGAGTCTGTGTTCCCTGGATGGTTATTCCCAGCTTTGGGCTCTAATAAACTCTTAATCATATATCTAATATACTTAATCATATTTTCTGAATTTCGTTATTTAAGGTTGACAGCACCTAAAAGAGAGCCTGAGGGTGTTGCTTCCAGTTGGTTCAGCTGTGACGGGAAGCAAGATTGTTTACTTTCCAGTGTCCTCAGCTGGAGAAATGGAATCATAGAATTTACTGCTCAGGACTTGGGTGAGGTTTGAATGTAACAGGCTTTTAAACGACACACACATGCACATGAGTGCACACAAGCACATAAACACACACACACACACACACACACACACACACACACACAGCCAGAGTGGGGAGGGACTATTCATTCTATAGGCCAGTGACTAGCAGACTGTGACAGATACTTAAGCACAAAGACCGGGTGTACTGGGGCACAGGTACCACCACACCCAACCACTCTGCACCTCCTGGTCTGGGTTTCTGAGTTAGGGAGACATTAGCATACTTCCTTGATTAAACTTTAAGAAGGAAAAAAAAAAAACTTTAAGGGACAAAGAGATATAACCTGTAAACATTTTAGCAGCTGCCACCTCACACGCTGACAAATGTAGCTTGCAATTCCCTTTGCCATCACAGGAACCCTAGGAGTTTATGTGCTATCATCTCTGATTTTAAAAGCGAGGAAATTGTGTGAAGGTGAGTGCCTTGACCCAAGCCACACATCCAGGACAAAGCCAGACCAGCCCAGCCTCCCCATAGCCAGTCCATGTTCTTAGTCTTCTTCCAGCATTCCTGTTTAAGTCCTAGGTCTGATCCTGGAAGGAAACACGTTAAATGCCTTACACATATTAATCCACCCAGTCCTCACAACTATTCTATGAGTATGGGCTATTATTATCAAACCATTTACTAGATAGGAAAACTGAGGCCAGCAAGTCTGTAATTTGCCCAAGGCACACAACTAAGTTAGGGGTAGAGGTGGGATTGTACCCAGCACGGTGTGGCCCAGAGTCCCCATACTCCACCTGACACTGACTGCACCATTCACACAGGACTTCTGGGCTCCACTTGCTCCACAGATGGTAAGGGCCTGGTGCTCGCACTACTGAGGCAGCCTGGAGCGGGAAGGCAGGAAGGCAAGAGCCCTGTGGCTCTTGATCTGGTCCCTTGGCCCACTGGGCTTGCTTGGTCTTGTCAAGATCACAAACCCACGAGACTTCACAAACACAACCCCACCACCCCTCACAATACTAGAGCTCAATATGAGCAAGGTGCTTCCAGCCTTGAGAGTCTCTCCTTCGCCCTGTCATGCTTCCTGGCCTTTAAAAAGGCCCATCAGGCCTGGTGGCTCATGCCTATAACCCCAGCACTTTGGGAGGCCAAGACAGGAGGATCACCTGAGGTGAGGAGTTTGAGACCAGCCTGGCCAACATGGTGAAACCCCGTCTCTACTAAAAATACAAAAATAAGCCTGGCGTCATGACATGTGCCTGTAGTCCCAGCTACTCAGGGAGGCTGAGGCAGGAGAATCAGTTGAACCCCAGGAGGCAGAGGTTGCAGTGAGCCAAGATTGTGCCACTGCATTCCAGCCTGGGTGACAGAGTGAGGCTCCATCTCAAAAAAAAGAAAAAAAAAAGAAAGCCCATCAGAATTGACTGTGACCAAAGCTGGGACACAGACGTCACAGAGCAGGAGCAGGTCTCTTCCTCAAGATCCCACCATAGTCTCCGGTGGTAACACAGGGAGGGAGGCCAGACCTCCAGAACCCTCCACCCACACGCTTCCTACATAGGCCGTGAAGTGCCACTGTACCCACACAGGCCATGAAGTGCCACTGCTCTCAGAGGTGAGGAGAAATGAAGCATCTTGCTTACGACAACACAGAGAACTGGTTTTAGATCCCAGATATACTCAGCTAATTGGCAATAAGAAAAGACAATGACTCAGTGGCCAAGAGAAAGGAAGCTAATGCAGAGGGGAAAGCCAGGGCTGGGACAAAGGTCATGAACAGCAGTTGTGACCCGCACGGGAAGGGCATTTAATGGAAGAGTGTGACATACAAAAATGTAGTGGAATTCCATCGGGGGAGGTATTACGTAGGGCTTAGCTATAAAAAGCAAGGTTTTATTCATCTAGATGGGCAGTTCCTTTAGAGATTTTTCTCCCCGTTTGTCTTGCATGTAATGTGTCTACATGAGAATGTAAAAGAGAAACAAGACGACAGCTCAAAAAAAGAAATCTTTTAATAAAAATTACTCATAAAAATCCTAATAAATTTTAAAGAGCAAGATATTCCTTATTACATTTATAAAAGAACATTTGGTCCTTTTACAAAAAGATCCCTTTTAATTTAAATACATTTCTTATTTACAGATTAAACATAAAATATCATCTAAGTTGCCAAGCATATTGCACATTACAGAGAGAAGCATCTGTGTATTTCAGTAAGTTTTCCCAGAGTTTCCAACTCTATACTTTTTTTGTAAAAAGATTTACCTTTCTTATGCAAAATAAATAAAAATGCAGCTTCTGTTCTGCTATTTAAAATTAAAACAAAATAACCTTTAAAAATACTATTCCTCTGCCTTGAAGAAAGGAAGAGGGTATAGAATCAGGGATTTCCACAGGTACTTGGCATTTTTACCAGATTCACGTCTGGATTCAAGCGGGAGCATAACCCCGAGCCCTGCGAAACCTGGGACACTCAGCCCAACCCACCCCACCTCCTCGCTTTCCCAAGGTGTCCCTGCCCTGCAGGGAAGAGGCACTAGAATAGGAGCTGGATGCTGGGAATGGACAGGAAAGCTCAGAAGTTTCTTCTAAAGTTCCTGCTCAGCCACCCTGTGGCTAAGGTAATCACTCAGCCCTACCTTTTCACCAGCACTAAATTTGAAAAAAGATTTTTGTTTTTGTCAACAGCAAAAAAAAATTTATCAAAGAGAAAGGCCTCTGGTGCCCTCCAAAAGCAGAAAGGAATGTCTCATGTTGAGTCTACACAATCCAAAGAGGAATTACAGGTGGCAATCATTCAGTAAACTGAACTAAGAAATCATTAAGAGGGATATTTTCCTTTGGTGGGGAGAAGGGGGAAGGGGAGGAGGAAACAAAGCCCTCAGATTGCACAACTGCGCTGACCAAACCAGATACTTCCTACAGACGCTCCTCTAATAGTCATGTGCACAGACATCATCCTGGTGCATTTTTCTTTAAATACATAGAAAATTATTTAAGTGTCACGTGCACAGTCCATGATCTAAAACAAGAAAAGCCCTGAGGATTCAGTTACAATGAGTAAGTTCTGGCACAAGCGCTGCAGAAAAAAAAATTTTTAAATGAACGGAAGATTTGAATGCAGAAGCTGGTTTTTCACCATGGCCAGTGCAAATGGAGAGCTAGCAAACCCTTCCTTGCCACTTATTTTTCCAGAAGGGATTCCTCAGTCACATCAACTAAAGTAGCTAAGCCTCCCCTGTAATGATTTGAAAGTTTGTTGTGAGAGAATTTCGCTTCATCAAGCCAACTATAAGGCAGCTTTCTAAAACAGTTCTGCAAAATGCTTCCACCACACTGAGCAAAGCTGACACTAGACACTAGCTACACGTGGGAATAGGAAGATGGGCCAGGCTCAGAGCTGCCACAAAGGATGAAGTCCACTCAGATTTGAGGCATTCCTGGGGCAAAGCACTGAGCAAAGCAACTTCTCTGGTAATCTCCTCATCCATTCTCTACCCAGTATTTCAGAACATAGAACAGAAGAAACTGCAAAAGCCCTGCAGGATATATCACAGTTGTTAACATTCTGACTTTCAAAAAGAAAACAAGTAACCTTTGCAACTGGCTCAAAGAACCTTCTGGCATCCAGCCACACAAACCACTGACTACATAGCATCAAACTTCGGATGGGGTAGTCTGGAAGCTCAACAACCAGGATTAATATGTACTAACTCACTCACCCTCAGTCTCACCTACTGGTATTAATTCCAGTACCCAGAAGTCAAGAGAGTTTGGGACTTAACATAAAACACGTTTCCTGACAGCCTGTGGTCCCTGAGAAGCACCTGCAGCACTCTGTACTCTGGAAGCATGAGATCCCTATTCCCTATTCCAGGAGCATGAGGAGGAAGGAACAACTGGGCTTGCTCGAGTGACAGGCAAAATGCCTCATTAAGAGAACACTGGAGTGCTTACCCACCACTGCCACCACAGAAGCCAGAGCGGGAGAGGAGGGGAGCGCCAAGAGAAATCACAGGCACGAAGAACTCACCTCCTTCTCTGAGATGCTCTATATTCCCAAATGGGTCACTAATAGTCCTACCTCTGTTTGCCCAGAGACAAAGGTACAAGTATGCTCGTGTGTGTGCATGCATGCGTGCGTGTGTGTTTATTTAACATTTTTAATCAGTCAGTGAAAACATTTAAAATATATATACTATTCTCAAAGTTTTCCATTCAGTAGATGGGACATTGTTAATAAACAGAATAATGCTTCTGAAATGAAAAAAGGTAAAATAGAAGCATTTTATTTTTTCTATTTTAAAACGATGTAACAAATGTTTAAAAGATAGAGATGGCACGTTTATTACTGAAAATCCTCTTTTCAAAAATCTCAAAGAACTGAACTACATATTTTTAAAACCATAACACTTAAAATTTTTAAGAAGGAATAAGGTTTCTCCCTTTTGACTAAAAATGCAACATAGACAGTGTTTATTTCTAGCTTTGAAAAGCTGCACATGAAATCCTTAGAGGTGGGCAAACAGTGACAGGTGAGAACCGTGGTATGTGAGGCTGGAAGTTTTAGGGATTTCCTACCCTTTTTACTAGAATGTGTTTCCACCCATGACGCTTCATGGAAGCCAGAGTAAGAGTCAACCCTGCTGCACTGTGTAAGAGTAGCAGGTGTGTATCAGTGTGGGATCAAAGAGAGAGGTTCTGGCTAAGAAAATAAAACAAAAAAAGAAAGAAGGCATTTTAGCACAACTTCCTCTGTCTACATGCTTACTTCTACAGGTTGAAAGGCAAAGACTGACCAAGCAATTTCCATCCCCCTTTCACCATGGTCTCACTATGTGGCTAAACAGGCCTCATGAAACCGTAGCAGTAGCTGTGACATCCAGTGGCCCAAACCAAAACCAATATAAGGCACTAATCTAAAGCCTGTATTACACAGAGAAATGGCTCAAGGATGCTAGAAAGTCATGTGATCATTTCTTTCTCCCTGATTTAGCTAATTGGCACTAGACATAGGAAACAAAAACAAAACAGAACTTTAACCCAAATATGGTCAGAACTGAGAATCCTTGCTTAGGAAATATGAGAAAGATGGAAGCTCAGACAACCTTAGGTATTGTTCTCTTCCTAAAAAGCACCTGATTCTGGAACTATGGGATTTCCTCAGGTAAGTTCATATTCAAAATGCAAAATACCATCCAAAAGATCTGTCAGTTAACCTCTTAGACCATAACATAATAACTTAAGAGACTGTTAAGAATTCTGGTTAAGACCATTATTCTTAAGCAAATAATTTGTAACACTGTAAAGATTACTTGAGGCATACATGAAAAACTGGATGATTTTTTCTCCCATGTGATCCAAAATCATGGTTGGATATCAAGGGAAGAGCCCAATTATCTAATAACAGAAAGGATGACATTTTCAATGCAATTAAGTAGGGATACCAAATGAACCACAGACCCTTTTGCAGAAATTTCATTCTCAATCTTCTAATAAAGAAGTAGCTAGCCAGGTACACTGGTGCTCATCTGTAATCCCAGCTACTCGGGAGGTTGAGGCAGAAGGATCACTTGAGCCCAGGTAACCCTGTCTCAAAAAAATATCAAGACCCTGTCTCAAAAAAATAAAAATAATAAAAAAAAATTTTTTTAAGATATAGCAATACTCCAGTATAGCAGGTGCCAGCAAAGAGACTTAGGTTATAAAGTATAAAGCTATGAAGATCAATCCAAAGAATGCCCAATCTATTGTGCTCATAACATCAACATGTCATAAGAGGCCAATTTCCATGTACCTTCTCACTTCAAATTATATCCTTAATAGGGCAATTCATTGAACAGGAGAGAAACACTGAAGTGTGCAAGGATTAACCAGATGTGGTGAGGTGCTGCACAGAAATTCCTACACCATCATGGACAGCGAGACTTCTGTCCTTTCCATTTCAGACTGGACTTTGGCATGGTCTGGGTTAGGTTGTTAAGGTCTGGTTCAAGATGAGGCCTCACAGAGAGCAGATCAAATCAAGCCAACCATCTGGTCAATCTGTCGCATGTAGATGCTCTTTAAGGGCAGGGAGTACCTCCTCTCATCAGGTACACGATTGCACTAGAAAGACAAAAACGAGGGAAAATTAAAAACTCATATGTTGATCTCTCAGAAAATGTGACTGAATGACTTAATCCAGGGTTTCTCAGTCTGGGAACTACTGACGTTTGGAAGTGGGTAACTGTTGTGGAAGCTGCCTGTACACTGTAGGACGGTCAGCAGCACCCCTTGCCTCTCCCACTAGGTGCCAGTGGCAACTCCTATGCCTCAGTTGTGAAAATCAAAAACATCTCCAGACACTGTTCCAATGTCCCTTGAGCAGCAAAATCACCCTCAGGTGAAGACCACTGACATAATTTAATATCCTCACTCACTTTATAGATAAAGAAATGGCAGATCCAGGGAGGCTAAAAGGCATCACAGCAACTACTTAGTGGCCAGGACTGAAAGCCACATCCCTGGGGTCCTTAGTACACCCAGAATTTCAGAAAACATTTCTGCTATTTGAAAACAATGTGTTTTTCTGAGCTATGTTTTTCTCATTCACAACTAAACTCTAAATGCTTAAGACAACCATTTCTTTTTTTTAATTAAAGACCCCCGCACCACTTTTTTTCCTCAAAGGAGAGGCACATCTTGAGAACTAACCAACTGTGATATCCCTGGAAGCAGTTGTCTAAATACATCCATTATCCACTTCATCTCCAAAGAAACATTTTCCCCATGCCCTGTAGTTGAACTAACTACACCCTGCTCCTCATCCCCGGCAAGATTAAGACTGGCAGGTCCTTCCATTGGTCCCGACTGCCCCCCAAGCCCACATCTCTGTGCTTTTGCAGGTGCTACTGCTTCTGCCTGAATATCCTTTCTGGGATACCCCTTCTCATCCTTCAAGGATCTCCAGCAAGTGACCTCCTCAGGGAATCCCGCCTTGATTTTCTCTGGAGATTAGTCCCTGCCCTCTGTGTTTCAACGGCACTACGGACAAACGCCTAGGATGGAACTGGATTCCCCACTAGGCCATGCTCCATCCAGAACTGGGAGCCCTTCTGAGGGCCTGAATCCCTGGTGCCTGGAATCATGGGATCAGATCTATTAGCGAGTGTGGCAGGTCAGAGATGTCTCCTTCCTAAAAGAGAAGACACTGCCTGTGTCCAAATCCTGGCTCTACTGTGGGAGCTGAACCTCTCTGTGCCTCCCTTTCTTCATCTGTAAAATGGAGACGTTAAAAGTACCCACCCCTCACAGGGCTGTTGGAGAAGTAAACAGGTTAACATACGTCAGCGTTTAGAGTGGTGCAAAGGTTAACCCTGGTATGTATTTGCAAGTGCTGGCTGTTATTAACTTTTCCCCCTCACTCTCCTTCCCCTTCCTCCCGATTATGCTTTGTCCACTCAATCAGCGCTCCACGACCGATGGAAACGGGGGCGGAGGTGGTTATCTACACTCTGGCCTATCGATTTACTTCACAGACTGATGGCGAAGACCTTTACTGGGGCATTAATGGAAAAGCACTGAAGCACAGTCTGCGATGAGAGGGCGCCCCAATGCCAAGGCAACCCATCTGTGGGGAGGCTGCCGAACTCCTGACCACCGAGGCCCTGGGGGATAACGAGATTTGAAATTTCGACTGATCTACATTTCCCTATCCTCACTTCCAAACCATCCTATTTGATTCGAATCAACACAACTACCTGATACTTTCACTAGGGATGCAAGGACTTCCATTTCCAAATTTTTCCTGCTGCTTCTCAGGACAATCTAGGCATGTGGAATAAAGCCCTACTTCAAATGAATGTGGGTGTTTGCTGCACTTCGAAGAGCATCTTCATTAGGACCATCGTGACTATCACCGCTTTTTTCTCTTCTGCTGCTGGTAGATGATTTTGCTGAATGTCTTCCATTTGCCCCTCCAGGTCCACTGATGGATCATATCAACAGGCTCCCTCGGCCTCCAGCTTCTGCCCCAGGCAGCCAAGAAGATGCTCCAGCAGGCAACTGGGGGAGCAGGGAGGGGTCACATGTTGACTCTGCTTGCTCCCTCCAGGCAAGGCCACAGAAGTCAGATCTGAGCGGTGGCTCCTGCTGAGTGGCTGCTCCTCCCACAAGACTCCCCTCTTCCAGGAACCTGTAGCCACTTGCTCCACTGGCACCTGCAGCCAGCAGTGATGATGCCACCGCTGCTCCTGTGGTTTCCCTACACCCTGACAACATCTATACAAATGGTGTCTTTAGGAGGTGTTTTCAAATCTCCCAATCTGCATACACCATCAATTTTCCATCAGGAAGTCTGAACAACTAAGGAATTCATAGTATTTTCTCTTCCTATATATGCAAATCACCCCTGGAGAAAGCAACTCACATTGGAGCTGGAGTTGATGACTTTTAACTCGTGAGGTTTCGGCCTGTGCACAGACTTTCCCCCTCGGTCCTGCCCTCCCTCTTCAGAGAAGAATTCCTTCCATGGCAATTCCCGAAGATGCTCATCCACAGATACAATGTGTCCCTCTGTTGTGAACATGTATCTGGTTCCAGACTTGTGTACTGGATTGTCTTCATCAAACAGCTAGAGGGAAGGGAAAAAAAGATACAACCAATAATTGTAGCACACTTGGAACTGAATCATGGGGGAGTGTCCCAGCTACTCAGGGAGGAGAATTTGCTTGGACCTCATGCTTCTCAGTGACAACTGGGTGAAAAGGAATTGACTGACAGCTGTGGTGCCCAACCCAGGCTGCAAGGCAGAATTACCTGCTTCATCTAAACTCAGATACCTAGACCTGCCTCTTCCCTACACATATCCCGCACAGACGCAGAGACTCAGAAATTCCAAGGCTAAGGCCCAAGCACAGGTAGTCTATAAAAGTTTGCTGGATGATTCCCATGTGCTACCTAAGAGTTCTCCTGCTGGAATTCTAGAACTACACCCAACCTCACAGACACCTAGTCCCTGAACTGTAAATGCTGGCAGGGAGGAACCAAGTTTTATCCATCACCATATCCCCTGGGCCTAGCACAGAGCCCAACACATCTGCCAACATTCAGTTCATTTCTTGCACAACAAGGGTTGGGCTCTGAAGACGCAATGGCCACAAGGCACAGTCCTTCCCTCAATGGTGCATGTGACATGGAACAAAAGAGCATCTAGAAAGAACATCTAACCCAACATGGGATGCAACAGTGCAGGAGAAGGCAAGCGTCCTGTGAATGTTGAATGAATACCTAGAAATTCTTTGAAACGGTATTGGTCACCTAAACTATTTCAAGATGAGGAAAAATGAGATTCAGTGCAGCTTGTCAATGTTTACACAGTAACAAGAGAAGAACACGGCAGACCACAGGTTTTCCTCTCCCTAGACTCTAGGTTCTTTCACCTAGCACACCCTACAGGGTCACCTTCCTTTTACTCTAAAACTCGCCCTGTTAACGTCCTTCTGACACCACTGGCTGCTGGATGGAAATACGCAGCTAGGCTCTGACCAGCCTGATTTAGCAGACCTGAGCCACCTGCATGGACAGCAAGAACCACTGCACACACAGGAATCAACAGCAGGACAGCTGTCTTCCCACTGGACAGACCACATTGGCTGCTGGTGGACATACCTCTGCAGTCGTCTGTGAAAAGACACTAGACACAGAAGAGTATCATCTTAATGGATTAGACCGGCAGCTCCAAAACCTGGCTCACGTGAAACCACTGGAGGCACTTGTCAAAATGACAGATTTCTGAGAACGCTTGTTCTAAAGATTCTGACTCAATATGGCTGTAATCTTAGCAAGGGCCCCAGGGTGATTTGGACCCAGCTAGCCCCAGGCCTAGGAACCATGGAACTAGATAAATGCAATTTATCACAGCTGCTTCTATCTCTGACCCTCTGCCCAAGTTCTCAGTTGCCATGCTATCTTCTAACCTGGAAATCCTGTCCTCTGTTTCTATGTGGCCATACTGAGGAAAGTGGCAGGAGGGCACGAGAGCAACTGTATGCAGGAGGAAGAGCGGTGAGGTGGAAAGATCACCAGACAGGGAGTCAGGACCACAGTTCACATTTCAGCTCTGCCACAGCCACCCCCATACTACGGACAAGTCGCCTGACCTCTGTGTAGGCTGTAGTTCTTGTGAGGGAAATAATGAACATACGAACATTAGGTAATACCAAAGGTTTCATCCAGGTCCAGAAATTCTCTCTCTCTCTCTACACACACACACACACACACACAATCACATGCCTGAGGATGTGTATATGGACAGAGACAAGGCTGAGCTGCAGGTCTTGGCCAAGATCACACACATCAAGAAAAGTGAGAAGCCATTATGAACACAGCTCTCTTCCTCAGAGGCGTCTTCCCCCTACCACCACACTAATGCTGGTTCTGTATCAATCATTACCAGCATTTCCCACCTAGCACACCCTACAGGGTCACCTTCCTTTACTCTAAAACTCGCCCTGTTAACGTCATAAGTTTGTAATCATAAGTTCAATTCTTGGTTTACTTGACAAATGACTTTTCAACAAGGTTGGAAACCATGAAAGAAGATAGCAATATCCTTTGGTTCTGACAGCATTTGCATCCTGGGAATGCACAATGTCCAGCATGTAGCTGTGCCCAGTAAGCATCTGTCAGATAGAAGACTATGCGAATGCTCGCTCTAAGCAATACTAAGTATTTCTGGGTTCATCTTGCAACACACATACCAGATACAAGTATTTACAGGTCTCACTGAGAAAGAAGCTCTCCATCCGGTCTTCTGTGGACTTGTCAATGACATGATGCAGCGTGGCGTACCCACACCTACAAAACAATCGTCAGGTCAGTCCTGCCTCTCTTCCTTCCCACCTGCTGATTCACTTAAGAAGCAGAAACATTCTCTTATCAGAATAATCAACCAGTCATCCAGCACCATATGAAACTATGTTTACACTGTAGGGCTCTCCTTTTTTATAGCCTGGATTGTTTGCAAATTTACTTAGCAAGTGCTTTTGGCTGCTAAATTATCAGGTGAGTTACAGGGTGTGGGGGTGGTGGCAGGGGGCTGACCAGAAGCATAACATGGCACCAAGAAAATGATTGGCAACAAATTTAAAAGGACTAATTTAAATGTCTAGTCCTAATACTTGTAGAATTGACGTATTATTGAGAATTGACTTATTATTTGAGTATTGACTTATTATTTAAGATAGTACTTTTTAAAAAGAAAAACATGATATAGCAGGTTAAAAAAAAAAGCATGTCACAAAATTCAAACACAGAGTATGTTTCTTATATATACATATACACACACATCATATATAAAAATATATTTAAAAGATTATAAGTATATACATTTCAATACTGACTACAGTTTTCTCTGTATGTGGAGATTACAGTGATAATATTCTACTGCTTTATATTTCTGTACTCCCTAAACATTTTAGTGTATGTGTTATTGTATAACTAGAGGAAAGAAGTTAGAATGAACACCCATAATCTGCTAGAACCTCACAGAAAAAAAAGGGCAGGTCTCACTACAATGGAAAGGTTCTACTACACCAAAAGGTAAGCAATTTCCCTGTAAATGTAACATTAATGACCGGGTTCTATAAATTAAAATGCAAACTAGGATATTTCCCCAAAACAATTTGAAATAAAAGTGGCTGACAGAAAAAGGAAGGAACTTAGAAAACTGACTTGACTTTTGTGTACTTTTCCAGACTCTGCAGAATATCCATTCCTACATGGAGGTAGAAGGGATTCTTGGTTGCCTAGAGAGAACACGAGAGAATGTGATCCAGCATGGGCTTGGAAGACATGCCATCGACAATATCATGGTGACTGCGGGGTTTCCCCATGGAGATGAGTCGCCAGCCAAAGGAAGAAACAGGGCCCAGGTCCTTTACCTTGCAGGGTCACAACGGTTAGAGGACTAAGGTATTCTGTCAGTTCACATCAAAGCGTACCTGTGACTTGTTTAACTTTAGCCAGGGGTAAGACCATCTGTTCCAGGGTAGAACAATACTCTACTTTGGTTCCCATCATGATTAGAAATAAAACAATGCCCACCCTGACAGCACCATATCTGAGAACAAATCCAATTTCTATCTTGCCTTGGAACTCTCCAGAAACTTAAGACACTGGCACAGGAAACAGGACCTTGCCACCATTCCAGTTATGGCACCATGAGGAAAGGCTGATGGGAACAAGACTTTCCAAAGTGTAAAAGGAAGCCGCCACCCTTTCCTCTCTAGTCACCCTGAGAAATCAGTCCTCAGTTGCCTACTCTTCTCACACATGCTCTTAGATGGTTTTACTAGAGAAAAACACTTCTCTGGGAAGATAAGCCTTTATCCAACAAACAGTTTAAAAGTTGGGGATCTTTAATTCATGCCTAGCACCAGATTGCAGCAACAAAGAAAACAACAAGGTTAGCAGTCTCCAGATTAAAAGTGCACAGGGTGTGGCTTCAGAGGGTAAAGCTGTAGAGTGCAAGACATCTCTGTCAACGTGAAGGAGAAGCTGAAAACACGAAAGAAGCAGTGAAAGAAAAAAAGAGGAGTAAGCTCACAGACTACAGGACTAAGCTTAAGAGGAGAAATCAGCCAGTAATCGGCAGACCATCCTCCGTGTAGAGCCTTGCTCTACTGGGCTCAGAAAGGCCAAACAGGTGTCTATCATCTTTTTCCTTTTTTGAGAGGTTATCTAAAACTCAGGAGGTCCCTTTTTAGGCATGAGGACTACTACCAGTTTCCTAGGATTTCTTTCCCCTTTTTTCATCTGAAGCAAATGGCAAGGATTCGGTATAAAAAAAATTGTTGAATAAATAAATTCAAACCTTAGTGCTAGCCCCATTACCAGAGTTTCTGAAACTCAGGCTCTGCTTGCTAGGGCTGGTCCACAGTGGACATCTGTTACAGGCCTACTGAATTTCACCAAGGTCAGTTTCTTGGTGAGTTAACCACTCGTGCTGCTGTGCATGTGAATGGAGGACTCTCTGCGTGTACATATGTATGGCATGCACAGAAGTATAAATATCTGGCTTCAACTGTCAGGAAGAAGACATTTCACAGTTAAAGTCACATTCCCTCTGCCACTGAAGTAATTTCACAAAGGATGAACACTAGTTTATATACATATATAAACAAAAACAGGCATCCAGATGAATCCCAGATGATTTCCTTTACAACCAAGAAAATGAATTTTCTTTTTATCTGAATAGTTGTTACACAGACCGGGGCTCCACAGTACACTGGTGCAGAATTGCATCCTAAAAACGGGTCTTCTGGTCAAATACATTTGGAAAACACCTTAGTACAAAAATCTTCCTCATGAATATTTAAGGATGTGAGATATAAGTCCTACAGTAAAAACATGATTCAGCTTTGTAGAATATGAGGTTAAAAACATATTTCACTGCAAATGCCTTCTCTGTCCTGTGAAGTCACGAATAACACTGAACACTAACAAGACTACAGATAGGGGGTAACTCGATCAGAGTCACTATGAAACAACATAACCCTAAATCAGCAAATGTTCATTAACAACAAACTGCTGGGGTCAGGGGAGGCAGTGAAAGAGAGAAAAACAAAACAAAACTCTAGTACCTGGTAGAGGAGATATGTGGATTCCACTAACTCTGGTCTCAGTGGGTAGAAGAGAACATCAGGGGCCTGCAGCTGCCAGTTATATCTCTCAGGGAGGGCACCATATCGTTTCCATATGGCATAGTAGAAGGCATGAAGGCAGATGGCATCTTCCACATCTCCTATCAGCACCTAAGGAGAGGACACAGGTCATCAGGCTGAGATACCATTCCTAGAGTGACAAGACATGCCACAAAGGGCCTGCCTGGGCTCTCCTCTACCCCCGAGTTCTTACTTGACCTATACATACGGTTAAAGACAAAACCAACCCAAAAGTGACAACCCAGACAAATAAATGCCCTCCCTATCTGGTCACTAATGCCAAATTGATGTGAACTGCAAACAGAAAAACAGAGTACGTGTACTAATGAACAAGGAATAAACAACTGAGGGATAATTATCCAAAACTCACACACAGCCCAGCGCAGTGCCTCATGCCAGTAATCCCAGCAATTTGGGAGGCTGAGGCGGGCAGATCACCTAAGGCCTGGAGTTCGAGACCAGCCTGGACAACATGGTGAAACCCCATCTCTACTAAAAGTACCAAAAACTAGTCGGGTGTGATGGTGGGCGCCTGTAATCCCAGCTACTCTGGAGACTGAGGCAGGAGAATCTCTTGAACCCGGGAGGCGGAGGTTGCAGTGAGCCAAGATTGTGCCACTGCACTCCAGCCTGGGCAACAGAGCAAGACTTCATCTCAAAACAAAAACAAACTAACAAAAACAAAAATCACATACAGTCACTTCTCAAGCATGGTTTTGCAATTGTGTGGAATGGCTCTGTTCAATATTCTGGAGACTAATTTCACAAACAGAGAGATGAAGACGTATAGTGTTAGTGACCTCCCAAATCCAAAGGAGACAGAGAATGCTCAGGGTATTAGAAAAGAAAGAAAGGAAGGGAGAAGCCCTTTCCGGTGAATGGTTATTCTTAGGAAATCTGATTGCAAAATACCTGCAGTCCAGGGAAAAAGGCCTGTAGAGAGTCAATCCAGGTGTTCATCAGCTGCCCACTGAACATGTTCACGTTGACATAGAGTGGGGGGTCTCCTTCTCCTTCATTGCAGGCTTCCCGCCTGCAAACCCAAGCAGCACATTCACTGATGAAAAGAAGGCTCACTGACAGATCTCTACCTCTCCAGCAGCTGCTGGTAGTTTCATTTAAATGGAATTAACATTAATTTTTTCTCCTAACTCATTCCTTAAACCTTTGGAGACAGACTGCCTTTAACTATCTACATTAGACTCTAGCAGAAGATAATATTTACCACAGGATCAAAGTTCCTAATGCAGCCATTATAATATGTCAGGATTTCACAGTATTCTGCAGAAAGCACTTTGAGCTTTGCATTTAAGAGCCCTGCCACATAAGAGAATTCAGTATATAGCATGGGCCTATGCTGGATTTCACCTGAGCAGAAAAACTTGGTTCTTTTGGTACAAAGAGTCTCTTCTCTAGTAATGCCCTACAGCATGGGCCTAGAGAAATGCATCAGAGCAAGACCCTTGGGGATTACTGCTCAATTTAGTTTGTGGCTTTGAGAAGCAAAAATAAATAAATTCCACCCAAAAGGCCCCTTACTTAAACACAGCACATACAAGTGGTTCCTACAACAGCAATGTAGAAATGGACCCAAGAAAATCCTACCAAGCTAGAAGCTCAGTAGCTATCACTTGCACTAAAACTGGACACTCAACATAGAAATACATACAAAGAAAGATCTGGGGGCCAGGTGTGGTGGTTCACACCTGTAATCCCAGCACTTTGCGAGGCCGAGGCAGGCAGATCACGAGGTCAGGAGTTTGAGACCAGCCTGACCAACATGGTGAAACCCCATCTCTACTAAAAATACAAAAATCAGTAAGGCATGGTGGCATGTGCCTATAGTCCCAGCTACCCAGGAGGCTAAGGCAGAAGAATCGCTTGAACCCAGGAGGCAGAGGTTGCAGTAAGCCAAGATCGTACCACTGCGCTCCAGCCTGGGTGGCAGAGCAACACTCTGACTCAAAAAAAAAAAAAAAGAAAAAGACCTGGGATAAGAGAGTGACACTAGGTAGAAGCCATTGTAGCTTCAAATGGCTCTCTCTCTCTCCTGTCATCCTGGATGCATAACAAAAAATAGTGAATAACATTGTTTTAAACAAACTCAGAGAGAAAAAAAAAATGTGGTAATTGTCCTTTCTATCACCAAGTATAAAGACCAATCCTAACAATTCTTTGGAAAGTAATAGAACCAAAACACTGTCCTGCAAATAATTGTCCTGCATTGCAGATTGATCTGCAATTAAAGCCACAGCTAAACACTGGGATGTGTCAGCCCCTGTAGTAGCAACAAGTCTCTAAGACAGCCCCCGAGAACCTCTATTCCTGTGAGTCACACCCTTGCACAGCCCCCTCCCACACTGTATGTATCAGGGTTGATCTGGGTGACTAACGGCCTGGCAGAAGTATTGGTATATCATTTCCAGATTAGTCATGAAAGCACTGTGGCTGCCATTTTGGCTTCTTTCTCTCTTTTTCTCTCAATCACTCATTCTGGGGGAAGCCACTGGCCATGAGCTACCTACAAAGAGGCCCCTTGGCAAAGAACTGAGCCCTCCAGCCAACAGCCAATGAGGAACTGAAGCCTGCCAGCAACCAAAGTGAGCCTGGAAGGGATCTCCCAGCACCATCAGGTCTTGGCATGGCTGTGGCCCTGGCCACCAGCTTGACAACAACCTCAGGAGAGATCCTGGGCCAGAGTGACTGGCTCAGCTGCTCCTGGATTAGTGTCCCTAAGAAACTTCATGAGATGATGCTTGTTGTTTTAAGCCACTAGGTTCTGGGGTACTATGCTATGCAGCGACAAAAAGCTAACACAGCTCTTTGCCCCCAGATGACTGACAAACTAGGAGAGGTGGTAAGGTGAGGGCAGAGATAAAAGACCCTGTGATTGTATGTTAAAAAAATACAAACACTTCAGAATGCATTCTATCTGCTTTACAAGGTAACAGAGGAGATGTTAGGGAGACATACCCTCTTCTTAAGTAGTTCTGAATACTCTGATATGCAGCATTAAACATTTCTAGGTCTTCTTTTTCACCAAAGAGAATGTAAGATTTCAAGAGGTATTCATAGAAGGAGTCCAGCCCGGCACCCAGGCCACTCTGCTTTCCAACCCAATGGCCAGTCTGAATGTTCACAACATTGCCTGCAAAAATAAACAAGACACTTGAGGTCCCAACTGTCTCATCAGAGAGGACATGGATGGGGACACACCTCCTACTCCAACCACACTGCTCCTCAGCACCTTTATCCTTGGCATACAGGAGGAGTGGCTGCTTGGATCTAACATTTTTGTCAGTCTTATCACTAAGTTAGCCTAGACATCTTTCTAAATATATAGCGTTTACTGACATAAACATGGGGATAAACATTTAATGCAAAATAAAAATAGGTCTGTCATTTTGCTTTTCCAGATTGACGATGCATTTCAAAACCCAAGAGTTTTTCACAGACTTTTTAACCCAGTACTGCCATTCCTGGGAATTTATCCAAAAAAAGATGATTTTAAAAAGAAAAAGTAGCCAGGCATGATGGCTCACACTTATAATCCCAGCACTTTGGGAGGTCGAGGCAGGTGGATCGCTTGAGTTCAGGAGTTCAAGACCAGCCTGGGCAACATGGTGAAACCCTGTCTCTACCAAAAATACAAAAAATTAGCTGGGTGCGATGTGGGGTGCCTGTAGTGGCAGCTACTCAGGAGGCTGAGATGGGAGGGTTCACTTGAGCCCATGGATCACTTGAGCCTGAGAGGCAGAGGTTGCAGTGAGCAGAGATGGTGCCACTGCCATCCAGCCTGGGTGACAGAGGGAGACCCTGTCTCAAAAGACAAAAAAAAAAAAAAAGAAAAGGGAAAGGATAAATTTTTTTTAATAATAAAAACAACAACAAAAGTGGTAATTATGAAAGCAAGGCACCAACTTGGAAACAAATAATCTGCCATATTCAGGCAGAATCAAAATATTTGTTTATATTATAATGAAAAATATGTAAAAGTTACACATGCCAGGCTGAAAGGGTCTATGGAAACCTATAAAGTTGACAATCTGAAGTGACACTGGTCAACTATTGGTGATAAGCTGACAATCTGAGTGACTTCTTTATTTCTATTGCTGTTGTTAAATACAACAAATGTATACATAAATTTCAGAACTTAAGACAGTTACATGAGTTAAAATAACACCCAGGCCGGGCACAGTGGCTTACACCTGTAATTCCAGTACTTTCTGAAGCCAAGGTGGGAGAATCGCTTGAGCTCAGGAGTTTGAGACTACTCAGGCAACATAGTGAGACCCTATCTCTACATAAAATAAACAAAATTAGCTGGGCATGGTGGCACATACCAGTCATCTCAGCTACTTGGGAGGCTGAGGCAGGAGGATCACTGAGCCCGGCAGGTGGAGGCCACAGTGAGCCAAGATCGCACCACTGAACTCCAGCCTGGGTGACACAGTGAGACCCTATCTCAAAATAAAATAACACCTTGAGTTAGCAAAATACTGATAATTAGTGAAGATAAATGATGCGTACATAGGGGTTATTATTCATCATAGTTTCTCTCTACTATACTCTGAAATTTTCCATAATAATTTTTAAGTAACATCTTGATCAAACATTCTTAAGGGAAAAAAACCCACCTCATACAGGTTTAATCTGGAGTTTCAATCTACTACCACAGGCCCAGATTTTTTAAAAGGAAAAAGCTGCTCCATCAGTAACTCTAAATTCCTATATTTAGAACCTTGTATTGAAGCAATAAAATCTGCCTCAGAGGCAGTTCTTTTTATGGCATTTCCATTAACAATAATTTTCAAGTAGAATATGCCAGTGGATCCAAATCAGAAGGAAGCCCTCAAACACAAAAAACTTTATTCTTTTCCATCAGACCATGTAGCCTCTCTGCAAACGGTCACATAAAGAAATTAGACACAGCTGACACAATTCTTTCTGAGTTGTCAATTGAGTTAAAGAGTGAAAAAGGGGCAGAGCCCAGAGAAGATGAAAGGCAAGGGGACCAATCAGTGTGCAGTCCCAGTGGCGGGTAAAGGTGCCACACCTAGTAATCCCGTATCATTGCTCCGGAGGTTCCAAAGGGCTTTCACTGCTCGCCTGGCTACCCACTCAAATGTGGAGTCCCCCAGCAGTCGACTCAGAATCCCGAATTCCACCAGGAGGGAACCGGCTCCCGCTGTGCATGTCTCATTATTGGTGTCAGGAGGAACTCCTGTCTTTAGATTCACCTGGGGAAGGGAAGTGACAAAGACTGTGACAAAACTTAAGGAATCCACAGGGCTGAAAAGCCAGGTCTCAGAGACTACACTCAGCTAATAAAGCAAGCTTACCACGGTGAATCAGTCCTCTGCCTTCCAAGATACATCTGAGGTGAATATGGGAATTAAATGTAAAAGACACAAACAAGAAAATAAGAACAGCAGAGCCTTACTTTATTAATAAGGGCCAGTCTTCAGGGAATGGCTATAACACTTCACTAAACCTTCTCTTTCCAGCAGGTTTTCTTCACGGTAACACAAGCACCAGGCTTTAGGGTTGAAACAAAGGCAAACTATAGAGTTTCTTCTAAATTTTAAATAAACCACTATGAACTCACTCCTGCTCAGCACCTAAACAAACCTCAAACCGGGAGAGAAAGGAGGCACTACCAGAATATGACAGCCAGTTTCATCATGAAGGCTCTGTCCTCTGGCAGTTCTCAGCCATTTACCTAAAAGGCTGACTCAATTACCAGAGGAGTTCTGGGCTTAGCAAATCAGATGTCACAAATATATAATCTAATTCCAGATCCTGGCATTTAAATCAGCAGCTAACTTGCTGGTCTGTGCAGCCCTTATTTGACAGATCCATGTGAAGCAATGAAAAGCTCACTCACTGAGCTCCCACAATACCCATGTGAGGCATCTCTGGGAAAATATACCCAAATCAGAGATGAAGACAAACTCCCGACACTGCTTTGTAGCAGAGAATACAAATCACACATGTAAGAATACTGAACTTCACAGAACATCAACTCTTTAAGGGCAAGGACTAAGTCAGCTATATCACTGTTTGCCTTTCATACAGTGGATGCTAAGTAAATGCTGAATGAATTTTAAAATATTTACATCATATTTAAGGCCAAATTCTTCTAAGGACACTGCTTTTCTCATCTACCTCCATCCCATTCCTTCTCCCAAATAAATTAATAAACGAAGAATTTTAATTCAGGAAGATGGTGAATTGTCAAACACAAAGGGTCAAACCAGTCTACCCACCCGAGGATACGGGATCCCTGTCTTGGTGTTTTCAAAAGCAGGGAGGAGCCGCACCGCCAGGTCATGGGCCATATATAACAACTCATTATCATAGTCCTTAATTGTCATGTCACCAAAGGGCTGCTTGGAGTCGGTTATTATTCTGTGAGCAGAAAGGAGGCTTCCCAGGACCCTAATGACAGGAAGAACAAAAAGATAATATAATCATTTTGCTTGTAAATGCACATAATCCAATTCAGAAAGATAGAAGTATGTTCATATCCACATAGACTCAGAACTGCCTGACATCAGAGAGACCTGACTTAATGGCCTCTTGAATTCCTTTCTAGCTCTAATAATACACTGATTGATTTTTGTTAACCATATTACTAAAAGAGAGAAAGTGAATCATTTATCCGAGACTACCAAAAACAATACTATTTAAAATATTAACAATTTTGGTAATCTAAATCTTAGGGCATTAAGAAAAGGGAGTTGGCTGGGTGTGGTGGCTCACGCCTGTAGTCCCAGCACTTTGCCAAGGGAGATGCATCTCTTGAGGCCAGGCATTCAAGACTAGCCTGGGCAACAAAGCAAGACCCTGTTTCTATTAAAAATTAAAAAAAACTTAGCCAGGTGTAGTGGCACACACCAGTAGTCCCAGCTACTTGGGAGGCTGAGGCAGGATGATCTCTTGAACCTAGAAGTTGAAGGCTGCTATGATCATGCCACTACACTTTAGCCTGGTAACAAAGCAGGACTCTGTCTCTTAAAAAAAAAAAAAAAAAGAGTATACTAATTATTCTCAGAATAAATATTACTTATTAGTATTATTACTCTTGATTTATTTTACTTGGGGAAAACACTCATAAAAAACAGAAGCTGGGCATGGTGACATTTGCCTGTAGTCCCAGCTACTTGGGAGGCTGAGGTTGGAGGATCACTTGAGCCTAGGAGTTCAAGGCTGCAGTGAGCCGTGACAGCACCACTGCACTCCAGCCTGGGCAACAGAGCAAGACCCTGCTCTAAAATGAGAGAAAAAAAAAGGCAATTTAATTCAAATTAAAAAAAAACAAAAACAGAAAGGTAAGACAACAAATACTAAGTAATTTTTGTTGTTTTGGCTGCCAAGCAACTTCCCTAATACCCTAACATCTGGTAAAGAGGCAAGGTGAAGAGGAGGAAAAAATGACCTACTAAGAGGCAGCAGACTACCAGCTTACACCTAAGTCCTTGTAGACCCATAAAGTCCCATTCTAAAGATCTGAAGTAGACTGTGACGTATGTCAGAACAAAGGTTTTCACAAATTTAATTTTTTTTTTTTTTTTTTTTGAGACGGAGTCTCGCTCTGTCACCCAGGCTGGAGTGCAGTGGCCGGATCTCAGCTCACTGCAAGCTCCACCTCCTGGGTTCACGCCATTCTCCTGCCTCAGCCTCCCGAGTAGCTGGGACTACAGGCGCCCGCCACCTTGTCCGGCTAGTTTTTTGTATTTTTTGGTAGAGACAGGGTTTCACCATGTTAGCCAGAATGGTCTCGATCTGCTGACCTCGTGATCCGCCCGTCTCGGCCTCCCAAAATGCTGGGATTACAGGCTTGAGCCACCGCGCCCGGCCCACAAATTTAATTTTAAATAAGTATTATATCTGTGAACTGGAATGTTATGCAGTTAATACAATTTTCAAAAAATGTAAACAGGAAAATAAGCACAATATATCAAAAAAAGCAATATACAATATACTAGGTATAGAGTATGATCCCAATCCATTAAACAAAGAGAGAGAAAAAGAGAGAGAGAGAGAGAGAGAAATAGAAGTGAGAAATATACCTAACAAGGAAATATACTAAAATGCTAAGCAGTGATTTTCTGTGGGTGGTAAGATGGGAAACTCTCATTTCCTTCAGAAATATGTAGGGGTTGTCCTAGGACACTGTGAAAGAAGGAAATGAAATCAGACTATAAAGGGAAACCATGAAATTCTGTACTAGACAGACACCTATTTTACACCCCCATTAAAACATAAATGTGCCCAGACATGGTGGCTCACGCCTGTTATCCCAGCACTTTGGGAGGCCAAGGCAGACAGATCACTTGAGGTCAGGAGTTCGAGACCGGCCTGCTCAACATGGTGAAATCTAGTCTCTACTAAAAATACAAAACTTAGGTGTGGTGGTGTGTGCCTGTAATCCCAGCTACTCAGGCAGCTAAGACATGAGAATACCTTGAACCTGGGAGGTGGAGATTGCAGTGAGCCAAGATTGCACCACTGCCCTCCAGCCTAGGCAGCAGACTCCATTTCAAAAAAAGAAAAAAGAGTTTAATCTATAAAAAGAAAACGAAATATAAATGTGTCTTTCCCTTCAGTCCGGGATGTGATTACTTTGAAATAATTGTTCCAGTTTTAACAAATATGATATGAACATGAAAAATGCACACTGCACCCATAAAGCCCATATGGACTCCCTGCCTGGATCTTGGGGTGAAAAGAGCCTCACAGGTATTTTTATCTTTAAACACATAAAAAGAAGTCTCCAATTCATTTTATGAATATTCATTATTTTACCTTATTGTGGCCTCAAAGACTTGGACGGTGGAATCTTTGTCAAATGAAACTGTGTTGATCACTAACTTGACTGCTTTCTGGAACTCGGATGAATTTCCCATTACCTTTAAAAACAGGAACACAGGTTATTACAGCAACTTAAAATGAAACTGAGGCTGTATCATCACAGCAGCCTAGTCATGTCACCTAAACGTCTGTATGTGGTTTTGCTACCATAGAAGTAGAAACACAAGAGATAGAAAAGCAGTTATTTCTTAGAATATATTACCAGCACATGGCAGGCCCATTTCCTCCAACTCAAGAGCCCTATCTCCAAAGGACAAAACTGAAAATAATTCCTTGTAAAATCATTGGCACTCCTCATCTTCCCAACTCCACTCTCCAGCAAACTTCACTATGATCTTATTGAACATGCCAGGCACTGTGGTTTCTAAAACTTCTGGCAGGTATACAAATAAATCAGAAAACTGAAGAAACAAAAATATGTCTTTCTCTCTGCTCCTCAAATAAATCAGCGGCTTGGGTGCTTGGCTCCCAGGAGACCAAAACATCTGGAAAATTGAACGAACTTGTTATCCAGATGTCTAAACACTTTGAGAAACAGGGTAATATCTTTTGGAGCACAGGATAAAACCAGTGACTAATTTAAAGGAAACAAAATATATGAATACTCAGCTCTATGCCCTTTTAAAAAGTGATTTAGAATTATGATTCTTATTTTGGGTGTGTAGATACGATGTCACACTAAGCTACTCTCTCCTGTATGAAGCACAGTTGGGCATCAAACTTTCTAGATTAACCTGAATCAAAATTATTTCATTCCACTCAAAATTTTATGAAACCCTAACACTATAATGACATCATAAAGACACACTGTGAAAGAAAAATAAATTGCTAGGACCCCAAAATCACTAAGCCAAAGGGAAAAGTCACGCTGGGAACTGCATCAGGCAAACTTGCCTCCCATTTTATTCCTAAATAAGATAGTTACATAGACTTAAAAAAAAAAAGAAAAAACTATATATATATATATCCCTTATAATTTATCTAGAAGGAAATTCCTTGTGGGCCTCAAGATCTTCACTCTAAAACAATTCTGCTAAATTCTACCCTGGCAATGTAAATTGACGGTTTATCTTCACAGGTAAGAACAAAGGACAGAACTCAGTCATCCCTCTGCTCACCTGAGAAAAATGCATATCTGATTGCTTCCTCTGCCCTACTGTTTATGTAAAACTGCAGATTCACTAAGCCAGGCAAAGGCATAAGTGATTATTCCTCTACCTTTGTCACAGGTAAATTCTGTATTCAGGGAAAGGCTAATCAGAGAATCAAAAGAAATGCAACCAGCTGGACACGGTGGCTCAGGTCTGTAAACCCAGTACTTATGCAGGCCAAGGTGAGCGGATCACTTGAGGTCAAGAGTTCAAAACCAGCCTGGCCAACATGGCAAAACCTCATCTCTACTAAAAATACAAAAAATTAGCCAGGTGTGCTGGCACACGCTTGTAATCCCAGCTACTCGGGAGGCTGAGGCACAAGAACTGCTTGAACCCCTGGGAAGGCAGAGGGTGCAGTGAGCCGACATCTCACCACTGCACACCAGCCTAGGCAACAGAGCAAGCCTCTGTCTCAAAAAAAAGAAAAATTTATGAAAAGGTAACCATTTGTCTTTTATCTGCCCATGACTTAGCAGTGCCCCCTCACCCCACCTCCAGCACTTCAAGTTGTCCCACTTTTCTGGACTGAACCAATGTATATCTTACATATATTGATTGATGTCTCGTGTCTCCCTAAAACGTATAAAACCAAGCTGTGCTCAGCTACCGTGGGTGATGTCATCAGGACCTCCTGAGGCTGTGTCATGGGTGTGTCCTTAACCTTGGCAAAATAAACTTTCTAAAATAACTGAGACACTACTTCTTTCTTCATCAGACATTACCTTCAAGTATGTATTATTGTATATTATTATATATTATATAATAACAAATATTATTTCCTAATATTAATTGGTCTGCTCCATTTTTTCCACCTCATCGTTATTTTGCTATAACCTACAGAGTAAGTACAGACATTTCTAGCTTTCGGTTCTTTCTTTTTAGAAGATGATGCAATAATGCTGCAAGTTGCATCCAATGGTCAGGGGACTGCTATCTTCACAATGTTTCCCTAGCACATCTGTTAAAGCCTGTTTAAATGTTAGCAAAAGAAAAGGAAAACCACAACAGAAGTACACCTGAAAAATAGGCCTGAAGCACTAAAGGCCAGATATTCTACAATTAAAACCACAGAGATGAGTCTGTTTTCTTACAGATGTTTACCAGCAACAATATCTGGTGAAGCTGCAGGTGCTGACATGAGCTCAAATCAAGTGAGGATGGTGAAGGAAGTCAACAACTCTTACTTACTGTAGTTTACCATTATGGTCAGATAGCTACAGAACCCTGAGTAACCACGTTCTGAACTCACTCACTCATGTTTGAAAAAGGCTGAATGGGACAGAGGAGCTAAATGGGTTTGGGACTTCTCAGAGTCTTTAAAATGCTGATGGGTACTGTGGCTCTCTAACAGTGGGACCAGACATACAGAATTTCTCAAGTCCATTTGGAAACAGAACTCTTCTTTCAGGGAGTAAATATCTTTAGAATCTGTGTTGGGAAATGCTTCATTAGTTAGAATTCATTTTTTGAACAAACATTTGCACTGCTACTATGCACCAGACACCATTAAGTGTGGGGGAGACTATGGTGAACAACAGAATAGTAGGCATGGTAGGGGGATTAAAAAAACAAAATGGGGCAAAAAAAAAGAAAGAAAAAAAAGCCAGCAACTCAGGAGGCTGAGGCAGGCAAATCACTTGAACCCAGGAGGTGAAGGTTGCAGTGAGCCAAGATCACACCACGGCACTCCAGCCTGGCGACACAGCAAGACTCTGTCTCAAAAAAAAAAAAAAAAAAAAAAAGGAAGAAGACAAAGCTCTTAGGGAGAAAGAGTAAGCTTTCATGAGTCTTAGGACATTTCCTTTAAGTAACACTTGTAGGCTGAGTCAGCCTCTGGTACCATACTCGTCTGGGCACATTTTGATCAGTGATGGTAAATGACTGAAACAGAGCAGCAATAACTTCAGAAGGAGATATTGGGAAACTAAGTTGCTCTGCAATTTAAATTATACTAAATCAGTACCCCCAGATTTCCTATTAGACCAAGGGCCTAGTCCTATTTCTACTACTTAATTATAAAATGAGGATGTAGAATGATCTCTCAAGCTCTTTCCAAGTTCTGGTAAGTAAGTCTACTACTAGCAAGATACTAGATTATCATAATGCAAACTTGGCTAGCACATTACCCAATTCGTGTGTGTGTGTGTCTCCAGAGATGCAGTCTCACTCTGTTGCCCAGGCTGGAGTGCAGTGGCACAATCTCAGCTCACTGCAACCTCTGCCTCCTGGGTTCAAGCATTTCTCCTGCCTTAGCCTCTTGAAGAGCTGGGATTACAGGCGCCTGCCACCATGTGCAGCTAATTTTTGTACTTTTAGTAGAGAAGGGGTTTCACCATGTTGGTCAGGCTGGTTTCAAACTCCTGACCTGAGGTGATTTGCCCACCTCAACCGCCCTAAGTGCTGGGATTACAGGCATGAGCCACTGTGCTGGGCCCCAATTCTAACTCCTGACAGCTTTAAACTCTTCTATGGAATGTTAAACGAAACAAGAATAAATTATTAAGTACAAGATATGGGCTAGACTGCAATAAGAAATTTCTCATGGTAAAGACTTGCTGGACAATGAAGGAAAGCAAAGAGGTTGTAAAATCACCTTTACTAAGAAGATTTTAAAACAGCACTATGCTGGAATACAGTCCCCTGGAAACTGCTTTAATGGCAAAAGGTGAAGCAGATGAAGCACACAGACATGGCACCACACACCGAGTGCCACACTACTTTCAAGGTGCTTCTTCATATCTGCTCAAAGGTCTCCAGTTCTCCAGAGTCAATGAGCAAAACCACAGGATGAGGAGGTAATGTCAGCACCCACGTTGGCAGCTCAGGCATGGGGTGTCCACAAAACAGGAAGTAGCAAATAAAAGAGAAGGGTTTCTAGGGAGCCCGACATAAGGACTGGCACTAGGATTCCAACTTGCTCTTGGGGGAGCCAGTAGCTAGATGGTATTTCAGGGTACCTGCTGACCCTGAGATCTTCTCTCTTTTACTCCTGGAATAGCAACTACTGCAATTATCAATATTAATGAGCTTCTCTATAGGTTCTTTTAGGGAATAAGAAACTGGTTTAAAAAAAATAGGTTCCCTAAAATCAATCATACATTTCTTCTCCTTTTTTTAATGGAATCACATTTCCCCTCATTTAACCTTCAACACTTTTCTTGCCCTCCCCATTAAGGTCATTAAAATAAATAACAGTTATCAAAGCTAACGATACATTTTGACTTATCAGGCTCCCTGGAATTCCCATTGCTGGAGGGAACTAGGGATAATCGACTCCAAAACATCTTATCTTAATTAACTTTTTTTAAAAAGGTGAACACTTACTGCAAGTGTATCCAATGCATCAACAAGAGTCAATGAGTAGTTCCCTAGTACATCATTGATGTTCAGATTTGAACTGAAAAAGAAAATTAAAATTAAACAAAAAGACTTTATTTCAAAAGAGAAGACAATAAAACTAAACACCCATCAGAAACTGTAATTGCCAGCGACTCTTATTTATTCAGGAACTAATTACGGGTGAATTAATATGGCAAAGGTCTTTCTACTCCAAAAGCAACACTTTCTATAGTGTTCGTAAGTAGAATCGAGTCAGAGAACTGCGGAGACACACTTGTACCAGAGTGGAAAGAATGTTCATGGGAAGTCAGGAGGTGAGTTATCTCCTGTCTGAGATTCAGGTTTATCACCATATACAATCTCTTTGGTCCTATCCAACTTTAAAAAGCTCTGATTTCATAATCATTAGGAACTAAAGGAGAGCACTTGTTATACGACCCACCTGCAACACTTTAATAAAGCAATTCGACACCACAGCCTATTACACACAAAGTAAATACGTTCATTGACAGTGTCAATATTACTCATCTGCCCTATGGTTGGGGGTATAAATTAACTTCTTTACACCATTTCTTCATTAATAACTCATCCAAAGGGTCTCCATTATTTCCATTAATTCTGAGATATCATTTAACATGAACCAAAGCAGGAATTGAGGCCTTTCTCCCTTCTTAACTGGAGCTACAGAAACGTTTCTGCCACACAGCTCTCACCCCCATAATCTACAGCAATTTTCCATTCTGAAACAACCTTAAGAAACCAACTTCAGGATGACAACAAGGGTGAAGCTCCTCAGGCGCTGTATTTCTTTATAACACTTAAAAAAAGAAGTCAACAACAACAAAAAAAACTAATACATCTGGGAGAATAGGGATGAAGAACTAGTAAAATAAAGGACAGTTTGAGAAATTCTGGGGACTTCATTTATTTACTTGTCCCATTCCCAAAAACCCAGAGAATAAGTGCAGAAGCTTGGAAAAAATGATAGTAAGAGAAGACATAAGACAACCGTTTAAAGATTTTATTAGCAACCAAAGCAAAAAAGCTCCAGTTTTCTTTCCAGCAAGATTCATTGATATCTGCAGTCTTCCATCATATTCCAGAGTACTTATCTGCTCCTTGGATCACCCTAATGGGTCCTCCTCTCACTTTCCAGTGAGAGAAGCTTCTGGTGTACAGCACCTCTGTGTTGTGATGGCTTGCTGTGCTCTCTGAAAGGTCTATACCTCAGCTGCGGGGAAATGGGGCTTATGTGAAAGAGGCATAACAGCTCCAACGTCTGATTTTATTTGAACCCTCCAGTTGCCTTGTTTTATGCTGTTATGCCACCTAATCTAAAGCAAAGAATTTATAGTAAAATTTTAGATACTTTTTTTTGAAACAAGATATATATGGGGGTTATAGTCTAGGAACTAGGGTTATCTCATTTCCTACAAGCTGGAAAGTCAGAAAACTGCTTGGCTGGAAAATTGCACCTGTTTCTTCTATTTGTTGATTCTCTGGAAATAAACTTATGCAATAGCAAAAGGTCCCCTCAAAGCGACAGCTGTGGATTCAAATACGCCTCTCAAGGGCAAGTGACAGCCAAAAAAGATACAAAAAGTGCAAGAGTTGCAGGAGGGGCTCAAAGGAGACAGGGAGATCCTCATGCCCAATTCTGCCAACTCAAGAATGTTCTGCTGCATGTAAATATTTCACTATGTTGCTCTGCTGCTTAGAAACAGAGTGGGCTTTAATAGCCCACCTCATCAGAAAGTAACTCCCTCATCATGTAGCATCCAAGCTAGATGGTAATCAGGAGAACCATACGTAACTCCCCTCTCCTGAGTCACACCCAGATCTGTGGCATGTGTCACTCTCTCCACCTGCACAGGCCCATGGAAGGAAGGTACTCACTGTGAGCACTGAACTCCTTTCCATGGTTTATCGTGCTTTGCCTTCTAATCTATAACTAAAATAGACCCAGTTTTAAAATATTTCTTTTACAATGCCCAGTCACTAAAAATTGAGTTGCCACCGTAAAAAAAAAAAAAAAAATTATTTGCAGTAACTGTGGGGTTCCTTTTCTCCACTGAGCAGTCAGACAAATCCTCTCCAAGATCTGGGGTATTCATTAGAACACTTTTAATTCTTTCTTACCAAATAATTGCTACATGCTCTTTCAAAATGTGCCAAAATAAGGGGGAAGTGGGAATGAGGAGAAAGAAAAAAAAATAAACACCATAAAACTCTCCTAGCCTAACAGCTTGAAATTATTATGACTCCATTTATGCCAGCCCACTATGCAGGTAAGACTCTGGATTTGTTCTCTGTAGATATTCTTGTCAATGTCCAACCTAAGCTGGTATCTTTAAGTGCATCAAGCCAAGAACTCAATACCTTTCCCTGTAACCAGCTGGCTGAACCGCACAACTAAATGCTCCACTTACTTCACCAGGTACAAATGTTCATGGCATTCACCCCATTGTAAATTTTTAAAGTTCACCTCAAAACAGAAAAGATGGAGAAAACCATGGCCTTTGACAGAAAATTTCTGATTATGTTAGCAAAATCAAACATATGTGTTTTTAAAATTTCTGATGATGTTAACAAAATCAAACATATGTGTTTTTAAAAATTCCCACATATACTCAGCCTGTAACAGCTGTTCAGAAATCTACCTGGTGTGGTGTAGGCACAGAAATAACATAAGAAAGAGTCCCTGCGTTCAAGGGATTGATAATCTGGAGAGACAAGACAAAGGGAAATGAAGGTGAATACACAACAGTACTCAATCCTCAAACAAGGTTAAAATGTGGAATCGCAGCTCAAAGGAAAGGAATCAAAAGGAGAACTGAGTAAATAAAGGAGAATCATCTTCAGTTAGACGGTGTCACGGAAACAAGACGAGCCTGACTCTGAAAGAGGGCAGGATTTTCCAAAGAAAGAGGAATGCAGAGGAGGCCATCTTGAGCTAGGAGTACCTAAGCATTTGAGGGGCCAATATTTGTTTGGCCTAATTTGAGATTTGCTTTGTTGTTTTAATAGCAATACAGTTGAGAAGAAATTGAGAATGGTCACATGCCCAAAAGCCAGAACTATAGTTTACCATTCACAGGATTACAAAAATATAATGTCCACATTTACTCAAAGAAACTTTAAGTTTGGATCCTCCAACACAAATTGAGGATGTAAGAAGAACTGACTTTGCATAGCTTTCTGTAGACAGAAAGATTTGCTCTTTTTAGAGTGTTCAGGTTTTATTTACTTCATGTTAACCCCTTACCTGACACCTCCCCAAGAACAAGTCACATGTACTTGAGGCAAGAAAGCCTGGAACACACATGACTACAGAGAAAAGGTAGGAGTGTTTAGCACCAATATTTTCTATGTGTACTTTTTACATAATACTCTAATGGCAAATTCACTCGTTAAATGAATCGTTAGAATACATTTGATTTTTTTTAAATCTGGAAGATTTTTGGCTGGGCTTGGTGGCTCACACCTATAATCTCAGCACTTTGGGAGGCCAAGGTGGGAAGACTGCTTGAGGCCAGGGGTTCGAGACCATCCTGGGCAACAAAGTGAGACCCCATTTCTACAGAAAAATTTTTTTAAAAAATTAGCCAAGCATGGTGGGGCACAGCTCTAGTCCCAGCTACTCGGGAGGCTGAGGCAGGAGGACTGCTTGAGCCCAGGAGTTCAAGGGTGCAGTGAGCTATGATTGTGCCACTGCACTTCAGCTTGGGTGAAAGAACAAGACCCTGTCAATTAAACAAACAAAAAATATGAAAGATTTTTATCACAGATTATTTAGTTTGGGGATGTGAAGTACCCTCCTGTTTCAAAGCCAGCATGACAATATTCTGGTTCTAAACTTTCCTCAAGGCCTAGTATTCGATAGCATAACAGGAGGACTACAGTCAATAATCGTACATTTTAAAATAACTAAAAGAGTATAATTGGATTGTTTCTAACACAAAGGAAAAATGCTTGAGGGGTTGGATACCCAATTTTCCATGATGTGATTATTACGAATTGCATGCCTGTGCCAAAATCTCTCATGTACCCTATAAATATATACACCTACTATGTACCCAAAAAAATTAAAAATAAAATTTTTTAAAATATTAAAACAAAAATAGCAAAGCCTGAGAGGAGTTAAATTAAAGGAAAGAGAGCACAAAAAAATTATCTTTTCCACTCTCTGTAAAAGGCAAGTGTGAGGAGTCTGCGCAAGGTTTCTATGGCCTCCTCAAAGACAACAAAGGTTTACCAACCAACAGGTCTACCCAGCTCAGGGCACAGCCCTTCCCTAATGCCATCCCCACCTCCTCAATACTTCTAACACCCTCTTTCCAATAACACATCTGTCTCAAAGCAACCTGACCTTAACTTACACATAACCAAACCAATGCATAACCAAACCAAAACACTCATCAGCAGCCTTTCATTCTGAAATAAAAGCCAACGGCACACATGATACCATGAAGACCAGCAAGTTAAATCAACCACCACCTCACCTTGCTGGGAAGGGACTCTTAAGGTTCTCCAGAAGCACTCTTAAGGTTCATTAAGAAAAACATTAAAATGTCATCAACTCACTCTCCAAACCATCATATTCTCAAATGAAAGTGTTATCACAATTCCCCGTTAAACTGTTTTCAACTTGAGTCCACCTGATAAAAGGTAATCTGAGAAACAGTCTGTGAGCAAGAATAAAGGTACTTACTTATTGAAAGTGCTCTCTCCCTTCTTGTAATACCAAGAGCACTAGTGGAAAAGCACAAATTAAGATCCAAAATATGTACACATATTATGATTGCCTATGTAAAACATAGGTAGACATATGCGCAGGAACTAGTGGCAAAGATAAATTTAAAATAACTGGTAGAATGTTATGATGTTTTTCAAAATGTAATGATGTTGATTTAAAAAGAAAAACCATTAAAGCATGATGTAGGCTGACAAAAAAAAAACAAAACCACAATTTAATGAAGTTTATTCCCCACCCCCAAAAAAAAACTGAGACAGAAAGAAAATACATTTATAGGTATAAAGTCCCCTCTAGTTAAGTGAGCCAAATAATTCATTCACTGCTGAAAATCTGGAAAGGTCATGGCCGGGCGCGGTGGCTCAGGCTTGTAATTCCCGCAATTTGGGAGACCCAGGCGGGTGGATCACGAGGTCAGGAGGTCGCGACCATCCTGGCTAATACGGCGAAACCCCGTCTCTACTAAAAATACAAAAAATTAGCTGGGCATGGTGGCACGAGCCTGTAGTCCCAGCTACTCGGGAGGCTGAGGTAGGAGAATCACTTTAACCCGGGAGGCGGAGGTTGCAGTGAGCGGAGATCACACTACTGCACTCCTGCCTGGGCGACAGAGCGAGACTCTGTCTCAAAAAACAAAAAATCTGGAAAGGCCAAATACTTTTTTTTCAAAATTTAATATTTTTTCTCAAAAAAAATTGAGATAGAATATACACTTATACAAATAAACGCTACGGTTAAGCAAGAAAAACTCATCAGTTCCCTGGAATTATGAAAAGGCTCAGTCCTTTGCCTGGGATGTCCCCTTGCTTCGGTAGAAATCATGCTCTCAAACTGCAATTTAAAACATAAATGTGTAGATAACCACATCACTTTAAAAACCCAAGTCCGTTTAGTCTATAGGCTTCCTTATCAGAACCTAAGGACTGGACTCCACTGCTTTCCTCCAAGTGAAGAAAAATGCTTGCCCCAGACGGTGCCAAGACACTGAGCAAACCAACTCCTCCACTCCCATCCAGGGGAGGGGAGTCACCTATTTGGACTAACAGGGTCTATGACAATGCACATTCCTTCCCTACAGGTAAGACGTCCTTAGCTGGGTGTACTGCCCTCTTGGACTTTGATGTCAACAGCGGTGAACCTTGGAGCTCAGCCTTTGCAAACAAGGCTGGTGGACAGGGAGGGCTGGCTGACCTTCCCTGACAACCACGCCACGAGAGGGGGGGGATTTATAGGACAGATCGTACAGGGTAATGACGTTGACAATCAATTCAGCATCCAATAAATTTCACCTCAAGTATCTGGACCCCAAATGTGGGCCACATAGCTTCCCTCCCCACCACCTATCCTCAGCGTAAGAAGCAGCCCCTGTGAAGGAGAGGCTGTAACCCCGTTCTGCCTCAAACTCAAGGGACGGCTTTGGAGAAGTCAACTCTTGGCTTTTTACACAGAAAGGACGTGGGTGTGGCAATCTGATGGAGGTGGGGGTACGGGGTAAAGACTTGTTCTGAAGCTGCGTTTACACGGGGAGCGTGGAGATTTCATCTAGAGTTTATGTTCATCCGGAGGAGGGGCTCGAGATGGAAGTGGAAAGCCCTCCAAGCCAGCCCTTGGCACTGCCACTGTCCCTTCTGGTCCTGGACCTCAGTTTCCTCATGTGTAAGACACTGAGCTGGACAGCAGTTCTGAAGTTTGGAAATTGTGAGAGAATCAGGAGAGGAAGGCCACCGGCCCACCCCGCACCCTCAAGCTCCAGGGTCTTCACAGGGACTCAGGCGGGTCACGGCGCACGGACGCTGCCCGGGACCCTAACGGCCCTGGCGCCCTCAGGGGCCCCGGAGGACAGAGAGCTGCACCCCGGAGCGGAGGGCGGAAGGAAGCGCTTGGGCGCCCGGCCCCGGGCGGCGGGGGCTACTCACGGGTCCCCGCGGTCGGGCCCACGGCCGCGGCAGTGGATGGGGTTGAGCTCGTCCTGAGGGAAGGCGTGCGCCATGTAGTTGTCGTAGCCAAAGACGAACATCCCCCGTGCCAGGTCGCGCATCTGGGCACGCAGCTGCGGAGGGAAGGCGCCGCTGTAGCGCTTCTCGTACTCGTCCGGGCCGCGGTCCCGGCCGCCCAGCACGTAGCCCCAGTGGGCTGGGCCGCACACCCCCGGCTCAGGACGCCGCGGAACCTTGCGCGGGCTCTGCGTCGCCCCGGTCCCTGGCGGCTGCAGCCACGACGGTCCGGATAGCCCCCCAGGCCGGCCCACGGGCCCCGAGGCGGGCGACGCGGGGCCGTCGGGGCTCCTCAGACGCTGGAAGCCGAAGCTGAGCGGAAAGCGCTGGTAGAAGCCCATGCTGGGCCCCAGCCCGAAGACGAGCCACAATACTCCATGGAGGCCAAGCCGGAGGAGCACCAGCCCCAGGACAAGCGCTCGCCATTGCATGGTCGCGCGGGCGCCGCGGGCATTATTTTAAAGCGCGGGGTCCTCCCCGCCGACCACCGCACTCCGCACTCGCCCTGTAGCCCGGCTCACTTCCCCTTTAAGGAACTCCCCCGTGACGCACCAGGAACTAGCCCATTGTCCCCAACCCCCAGGCTCTCGGGCGGGCCGGCCAGGCCCAGCATTCGCCCGCCCGGTGGCCCGGGATTGGCCCGGCCAGGGCCCGGCCTCGCGGGGCGCGGCCCAGCACTCCCTCCCACACCGTAGGCCGCTCGGACGTCCGCGACGCCCCGAGGCCCCGCCCTCACCCAGGGCCCGCCCCGTCCCTCCAAGCCCCGCCCCCCTGGGCGGTCGGTAGCCCGACGGGCTGGCGTGGCGAGCAGGAGCCGCTCCAGCCCAGGCGAGGGAACTTCCAGCCAATGGGAGAGCGGCACGGCAGCGCCCGCCGGACGCTAGACACAGACGTGGCCCTAGACCGCCTGGCCTTGGCTAGATCGGGTCTCTCTCTGGGCAGAGCGTGTGTCCGGCAGAGCTGGGACCGGAAAAAAACCACTCTAGGTCTAGGTTAGGAGTGATGACAGTTAAAAGATACATACTGAAAAGAAGGAAAGGATCATTTCTGTATAAAAGGAACTATTTTTGCATATCGAGGGCAGAAGTTTTATAACTTAGGTGTCTGTTTATGGACGGGGTGGGATACTTTTAGCTCAAGGAGTGCACAAAACAGTTAACTGCAGGCCACATAAAGATCATAAATCTTTTGATTTAAACACCCAATTTTTAAGAATCGCTCATGATGCTTGTAAAACGCATATCCCCAGATCCCTCCCTAGACCTATCGAACAACTCCAGTGGTCTCGGGAATGTGCGTGTAAGTACTCTTGGGCAGTTCTTAGAAACCGGCAGTTTCAGGAAATACTAAATTGTTATATTGCTTTTGTCTCGGCAATAGGATTTTTTTTTTAAAGGGGGGTGCGGGTTGGGGGTGGGAATCAAGGCTCCCACCACCACCAAATTATTAACCAGATATATCTAAACATGTCTTCTCTTGTCCCTCCCATCCCACCATCTCTCCTGTGCACCCGCAATTAACGACCTAACCTTTGAGGTGTGGGGTAGATTCCCAGTTAAATCACTTTACCCCTCTGTATCTACTTCCTATAATTAAGAAGGTTGCAAATGTTAGCTCTAAAGGACTATGGCTTTCACATAAAGATTCAACGGTTTAGATGTTTTATTTATTTTGCTTGCTGCATTTGGAGTTGGCTGTAAGGTTTGCTCTCCCTAAGTTTAGACCCTATACCTGTTTCATCAGGGTTTCTGAAAAGCTTGGGAAGACCTGACTAGACCCCCAAATCAGATATTGGCTGAGTGGCCGACCAAGGGAGTGCATAAGAAGATAAGTTGTCATGTGGCACTCTCATCCCATTTTCAGGGTAGAGAACTTTTTGAAATACAGAGCAGGTGTAAGGGGAACTAAGAAAACACTTGATCACAGCACATTGTAGTTGGCACACAGGAAGGTCCTTACTATTGGCTGAGCCTTGTTCTTTCCCAACATTGAGACATCGAGAGCAGCCCAAGCAGCAAAAAGATTACGAAGACAACTTGAGTCAGGATCTTTAGACTACATAGCTTCTGATTTTTCCCCTCAGTGAAGGATGCCTGGGGACTGTGCTGGCAGCCCAGCTCCAGCCCTTGATCCTGAACTTCTGCCTTCCCGGAACTTGCAAACTGAATGTGAATATTCAGTTGCATGTTATATGTTTTCTTCCAGGGCTACTTTATTGCAAATTTTAACTTAAAACTTAATCTGGTTAACTGCAGGCCATATTGAGGACAGCTCCTGTCTTGATGTTAGAGAAAAACTCTTATAAGTATTTTAATAACCAGAGAAAACCATCCAACTCCTGAAAGATGCTTTTCATGGTATACCTGATGGTTTTCAAAACACTTTGACATGTGTGCTCATTTAATCTTCATAGAAAACATTCTAAGGCTTATTCCACAAGCCATAACGGAAGAAATCAGGTTGGGGGCTCAATTCTCAGAGCCTGTGGACTCTAGGCAGAAAGAGAGTTACTACACTTTAGGGCAATTTGCACTTCAAATAGCTGGCCCTTGAGCAGACAGGTCCCTCAGCTCTTTCCACGCCATCCATCCAAAGGCAACAGTTTTGACATTAGCGCCCTGCAAGGCATAGCCTAGGCATTAGGATCCAGGTTCAGAAAGTGTTTCCTTCTGGAATGAAACTGAAATGAAAGAAATGGGTTATTTTGTGCTAGTCCTTTCGATTAGGACTCCCCTTAAGGTAAATATAACTGATACTGGGACAATACCCATACCTAATCATAAAACTCCACCTTAAAAATCAACTCTTTAAGATACAGTTTGATTTGTGACAGGTTTTCCAGTAATCTCACAAGAGCATCAGGGACTGATAAGAAAGGAGGCAATTTTTCCTTTACTCTGGGGAATGCCAAAGAGATGACAACTAAGAACTCACATTCAGAAGTCAGGTGTTCAAATCGTAGCTCTGCCCTAAGAGTGACCTTGGGAAGTTACTTTTCTGGACTTGTTTCCTCATCCATAAAATGGGTGAGTGATGAGGACAATGTTTATCACAGTTGTGAATTACATCGTGTGTGTGTCTGTGTGTGTGTATAGTACTTACACTGTGCTATACAGTGAACCCTGTTGTTAATACTTTTCAACTCTGAACCTTTTAAAACTAGCACCTGGCTGGGCACGGTGGCTCACACCTGTAATCACGGAACTTTGGGAGGCCAAGTTAGGCAGATCACTTAAGATCAGGAGTTCGAGACCAGCCTTGCCACAATGGTGAAACCCCATCTCTACTAAAAATACAATTAGCCAGGTGTAGTGGTGGGTGCCTGTAATCCCAGATACTCGGGAGGCTGAGGCACGAGAATCACTTGAACCCAGGTAGGTAGAGGCTGCAGTGAGCTCAGATAGTGCCACCGCACTCCATCCTAGGCGACAGAGCGAGACTGCATCTCAAAAAAAAAAAAAAAAAAAAAAAGGTATTTCAAAAGCAGGGGTTTTGCAAAGCCGATGGCCTAAAAAAAAAAAAAAGTGTATAATTACAGTTCAAATTTATTTGATGGGCAGAAATCCAAGTTTGTCAACATGCTCTGTGAACAAAATACAGGGTACTCCAGAGGCTGAGGCAGGAGATCCCTTGAGCCAGTAGCTTGAAGTTGCGTTTGCTATGATCATGGCTGTAAACAGCCAATGCAATTAATTACCTGGGTAAACAGTGAGACTTCATCTCTTTTTCAAAAAGGCATAGGGGACAGGGAATGGTAAAAACAAAAACGAGTACTTCCCCTGTGAAGGGCTATTTGGCAATTCCTAGTGTCAGAAAAAATTACAACAAATTTACTTACAGATCTAACTGGCGTTTATTAATAACTTATGAATGGGCCAGCCTCCATTCTACAAAATAGAATGAAAGCTCCCAATGAGAAACAGCAGAATAGTGGGTTTTGTGAGAGTAAGGAAACAAAACAATGAAAAATAACTATTGGTTAACATCGGGTTACTTTTTTTTAAGGGTTAAAGCAGAAGGGACTTCCTTATTATTCCGATTCAGACAGAGTGGGATTTTCGGTTTTCAGGAAAAACTGATTTCTGTAAAGTTTCCATTTAACTGTGTGGCATTTAATATATGTAACTACTTTGGTCTGCTAGAACCTAGTGCAGAATCTCAATCCACAAAAAATGACCCCCCATAATTTTTGTTTAACATTAGCACAAGTCACCGGGCACGGTGGCTCACACCTGTAATCCCAGCACTTTGGGAGGCCGAGGCGTGTGGATCACTTGAGGTCAGAGTTCAAGACCAGCCTGGCCAACATGGTGAAACCCCATCTCTCCTAAAAATACAAAAATCAGCTTGGCATGGTGGCTCGTGCCTGTAGTCCCAGCTACTTGGGAGGCTGAGGCAGAAGAATTGCTTGAACCCAGGAGGCGGAGGTTGCAGTGAGTCGAGATCGTGCCACTGAACTCCAGTCTGATGACACAGCAAGACTATCTCAATAAAGAAAAAAATATACTGAGATTCCCTTCTAGTAGTTCTAATACCAAACCACTGAAACAAATATATCAACTATACATCAAAAATATTCATCATGCACATGCCCATACCATGCTCTAGCCTTTAGGTTACTGATGCTTCCAGAGAATGTAGGAATTCTATAAATCCTTAACCCTTCTTTGAATGAGAGGGCTAGCACTTTCATAAATTAGCTAATAATATGACAAATAACAGCAATTTGAATTTTTCTTACATAATAAAATATACAAATGGAAGAGTTATCTAATTCATGTATTAGGTAGCAGTAGATAGAAATGGTGAATTCTCGTAAGCCACAGAAACAAGATAGCACATTGTGTGATACACATTGTACAACACTGAGGGTAGGCCACAGTTGTAGATGAGAATTAGTTAAGGAGAGATGCTATAATTAGCAAGTGGTTAATGTTCTACTTCCCATGTCCAAAAAGGGACACAATGGTTTTGTTGGTCCTCCAGCCCCTTTCCTTTGAAGAGTAGTATTTTCTAACCATTCCAGGTTTCTCCAAAGCGCTAGATAAATTCTAGCAGAACCTAGCTGGCTGGGCATGGTGGCTCACGCCTGTAATCCCAGCACTCTGGGAGGCTGAGGCGGGCGGATCACAAGGTCAGGAGATCAAGACCATCCTGGCTAACACGGTGAAACCCCGTCTCTACTAAAAATACAAAAAATTAGCCTGGCGTGGTGACAGGTGCCTGTAGTCCCAGCTACTCAGGAGGCTGAGGCAGGAGAATGGCACGAACCTGGGAGGCAGAGGTTGCAGTAAGCCGAGATTACGCCACTGCACTCCAGCCTGGGTGACAGAGAGAGACTTCATCTCAAAAAAAAAAAAAAAAGAACCTAGCAACACAGCAGTTATAAAGGGTTAGACCTTAGCTCTAAACCACTTACCCTCAAATTGGTAGTAAGTATATACTTTTCCAGAATGCATACCAAATATTTTCTGTAGTCTGGGGAAAATGTTCTAAAATTTGTAAATGCCTTTCAAAATATAAGCTATATATTTACAGAATTTCCTTTAAACAAAATAAATTTACTGTATCATTCTGTAAAATGTCTGCAATCTCCAGCTCTTGTGCTAAAATTTAAAGTTGTAACATGTAAATATTTCTGTATTTTTTGATTACCTTCCATTGAAGGAACATGTAATATTAACATATTCACTAGGACAAATGGGTGTTTTTGTATCTCTTCTCTTTTTAGCCACCAAGCAAATCTCTAGGCTGCTAGAATCAGCCCGTCAGTGGCAGAAGTTATGGTTAGAAATCCTCTCCTCTTCATTTTATAAATGGGAAAACTTAAGGAGCCACTAGGGAGTTCTGCAACTCACCAGTCACACAATTAGTTAATGGCCAAGAACCTATTCTCCCAAGCCAACCCAGGACTCTCCATAGAATTAAGCTATATTAGCATCGCAAGCTAACAACTCTTTCCCTACATCCCTACTGTAAGCCCCAGTAAAATGAGGCTAAATTATCCACCCACCCCCCTCCCCGGTCCTGATTCCTATTGGGAAATCTGCATTACCTAAATGCCAGATGTCTTGGGATCTCAAAATAGAATTATCTTACTGAAAAGAGGCTGGTTAATCGAATGGAATAATAAATGACTACTGCTGTGGCTTAGATTTTTGATGACAATGACCTGCTTTGGTTTCCCTAAGAACACCCAAGAGGAGCAATGACAAAAGTACACATTTTTATTAATAGCTGAATTTTAAACAGCAAATGTGTGGAGGTTATTTACTAACCAACAGGAAACACCTGCAGCAGGCTGCATACTTGTAGAGCAGCAAACTTAAGGGAAGTCTGTAAGGCTTTACTGTCTTCCTTTTCAAGTCTCTTCACTGCTGTGCACATAGTTGAGGGCATAACCTTAAAAGTTTGTAACATAACGAAAACATTTTCAACATCAAACATTGTGCTTTCCCCACTGTGGCACATTTTTAGAGTAAAGCATTTGGCCAACTGGATGTTACAGCACAATGCCTGCTACATTATGTTTAAGCTTCCACTCCAATTCTGACCCAACTGACCCCTGGAACAGCTGGAATTACCAAATCAACAGGATATCAGTGTAACTCAATCCTACGTGGAGAGACTAGATAAAGCAATTAGTTCCTCAAACACCCAATTTACTTGACAGAATCAAAGACCAACTTTAGAAGTTTAGAAGTTTTTTAAAGCAGACACACATTTAGAATTAAGCTAAATGTGTATCCTCAGTGTTCCCCCATCCTCATCCCCAATTCTCACACACTCTTCCTTTGGTAGGAGAATGGTGAGAAGTGGGTGAAACTTGATGCTTGACTACATGGCTCCACTAATTTAGTTAAAAAAAAACAAACAAAACATAAACGTGGGTAGGGAAAGAAATGCTAAATCATACATCCAAATAGCCACTAAGGGTTGGCTATATAGAATTATAGTATGGATATGGAGAAAATGCTAATTGAACTTTTCTAAACAAATAAACATATACAAAATTATTTCTCCAATAGTTTTGATAAGTATTGACTTATTTTATGGGCAGATGATACCAAACTAGCAAAAAGCTTTATGCTAAAAATGTGCCTTTGTGGGAAAACCAGCATGTTTAGTACTCAAAATATTTTCCTTCTGAACTGAAGTCAGTAAATAGGCGTATCTTGCAATTTCATTTGCTTAGCAGGGTCTTGGTTTGATTTTTTAAAACTGGATCATAAAATGTTTTACTAGCGCTTGCCACCTAACAAGTCCTAAATTTGGTGTATTGTAACCGCTGACAAGTAGTAGCATTTCCCCCGCCCCCAAAAAATCACAGTATCAATTCTGTGGATATTTTAAAAGTTTATTTCTATTTTAACTAGCCCACAGACCCAATTCTTTGAGGGCTGAGCTGATTTCTGACAAATGGTCTATAGACCCTCCTCTTGGAAACTTACTTTCTATCCCCTTCCAAAAAAGTCTGCACCTTCCATCATGATGCACATTTTAAGTTAAAATTGCCAATACAACCCTTAAAATGCAAGTTTATTGAATAAAGCTGAGAAGAGCAGTAAACAGACAAAAAATGCATCCACCTAAATAAAAAAATTCACATATTTACATAGTTGAGTAACTGTTAAAAGTTTTCACATGCAGAGGTTAATGCACAGGAAAATGTTGGTAATAGCGTCTGGATGTCTTGAAATGCTTAAAGCAATGTTTAGACACACAAACACATTAAGGTTTAGCTATAGGTCAATTAACAAACCTATGCAGTCCCCACAAAGTCACACATTCTAGTTCCAATTCCTCCTTTTAGGCACAAGCAAGTTGCCACATTCTTTGTAATGGTTCAGACTGACCATGAATGGTGTTGAACAACAGTAGCAAGTTTAAATATCCCTTCATTTACAGAACCATCCATCCCACCAGGGAAGTATGCAACATGCTTCAAAGAATAAGAAGAGAAATTTAAAAGCCCAGATTCTACTCATAAAAATATGAATGGAGAAAAGCAAGTAGTGTCTGTGCAACACAGTGCAGTATATTGTACAGAATATATTTAAGGCCATGGCAGTCTATAAATTAAAACTGGTATTCATTAAAAGAACATACTGTTGACTACACTCTGAGTGCTCAACACATTTGGAAATGCAGTCTACATAAGTGCTGCTTAAAAAAAGAAACAAAATCACACACAGTGTGAGGCAACACATAAGCAGGTGTACCATAGAGTTTTATCTACTACAGTGGTCTATATGAATAATAATTTACAAATGAACCAGTATTAATATGTCCCTTTATGTATACGGAAGTTGCTAAACTACAAAACATGTCCATTTGAAGTTTTTAGACATCTCTGTATCATAGAAGCAAACAAACAGCATCAGTTCCTCAGTTCTCTGTGTGACTGATTATTAAACAACCTGCAGACGCCGAGCATGATTACATTAGATAGAGCAGGCAGGTCTAGAGTTGTCACAATAATCAAGATGTCTAATGGCACCAGTCAAAAGAGTGCCAAACCTTACATCAGTAAGAGAGAAAAATAAAAAGTTTTTATTTGTTTATAAGTATCTGTTGTGCTGAAAGTCAACTTTATGACTGCATATAAAAAGTCAGGAGTTAGAGTGTCATGCAGCAGCACTGATTTAATGACTGGAGATAGAACAAACATGTTTGAACAAAGTCTGACATTCTTAACAGGTTTTATTATATTGGGTGGAATGCTCTAAATTCATGAAAGCTTTTGGAAAATCTTCAATTCTCAATCCCTTAAAAAAGTATCCTGAACCGGGAAGAAAAAACAAGCGACAGAAATAATGATCTGGACAGATACAAAACAGGATGCTTTAGTTCCTCCCATATCCCAACTGCCATCTGGTGATAAAGAGTTCTCAGAAAGTAGAATATCTTTAATATTCATCATGTAGAATCTCACCAGTGTAAAGAAACAACATTGATCTGGTGCCTCCGCTCACTCTCTGCAGACCATTTTGGATTCCTAAGATGTAATTATACATTTCACATGCATTTGTGAGATAAAATAAACATTATGTTTATATATATCCCACGTAAGTCATTCACGCTTAAAGGTTTTCTAAATACTGTGTGTGGCACTAGAAACTTCATGCTGTATCAAGTCAGTGTCAGTACTAAGCTACTGGACTCTATAATGAAATATTATAGATAGACATTTACTGAAAACCAATATAAAAATCTGGCCCAGAAAGACCAGAATGGAAATATGTAATTTTCTTGATTTAAGATGGTCAAAAGTGTATGGGGGTTTTTTTTGGTTTGTTTTGTTTTGTTTTGTTTTTAAAAAGCTCTACACATGGTTTAAGACAGGTATGTGTCAGAAGCCTTTTTTGTGTGCTGACTTTATCATGACAACTCTAGCTGATTCTTTATGAAGGATTAGGGATATTCATCTTCAGCAGTGCACATGAGAAATAAACTCTGAAAAAGGCAATTTCTTGGGTTTAGGAAGGACCGTATTCTGGGAATTACTTCAGAGGAACGGACAATAATTCTAGGATTACAGCCAAGAAAGACTGGAAGACTTCAGGAGATGCTTCAGCTTCTTCTAGATTTTGAATGCTGAATAAGCCACTGAAGTGTGATATCTAAAGATAGAGGGGAAAAGCGAAGACATTAAAATTAAAAAACTAAACATCAAACATGACAATATTTAAAATGCTGCTAATTCAAGGCACATACTATGCCTGACCTCTTCTGCTTTTCTGCCATCTGTATTCCCACACTCCATTACTTGAACTTAAAGAGAATATGAGGAATTACCAGAGACTGAAGGGTTTTCTGATTTAAAAATTAAGTTGTGTATAGAATGGTTGGTGCCATCTTTTATGTGTTGCCCATACGATTGCAAATTGCCAGGAAGGAAAAAAAAAAAAAAAAAAGGAAGAACCCCTGTCTGGCCTCAAGGAGCTTTTAAGTATAAGATACAGAAAAGATGCAGTAATTATTGGGGCTTGGGGGCCACCCCACAAAATTCCAGGTTAAAAAAAAAAAACGGCAAAGAATTTAAAAAGGCATGAAACATTGTGGAGCTCTGGATGGATTCTGAGTGATAGAACGTGACTAAAGCAGAGGGATGGGAGAGAAGGCTGTCACTGCCAGGGCTAGTGCAGGATTCACACCATGCCCTTTCAACATCTGGGGCTGGATAATTCTTGTCCTCACTTCTTCAAAAGGGTACATGAGAGTCTACTAGAAGCACCACTCAATTCTCCAAGCCTGAAAGATGAGGGTAAATTCACTACCAGTTTCCCAGCTAATATGCATTAACGAAACAACACAGGGCTGAGCTATGAACAAACGTGGCCTGTTCACCACTGTGGAAACAGTGATTTCACTCAACTACTGAAGAAGCACCTCTGCACCTTAAAATGGGGACAACAATGCACAATAAGAGCAAAGCCACACTCATTTGAACTGAATGGGAGAAAGGTAAATCTGAAGTGAAATAACCAAATCTAAATATTTAAGAAATTCATGGCTGGGCGCGGTGGCTCACGCCTGTAATCCTAGCACTTTGGGAGGCCAAGGTGGGTAGATCACCTGAGGTCAGCAGTTCAAGACCAGCCTGGCCAACATGGTGAAACTCCGTCTCTACTAAAAATACAAAAATTAGCCAAGCATGGTGGCGGGTGCCTGTAGTCCCAGCTACTCGGGAGGCTGAGGCAGGAGAATCACTTGAACCCAGGAGGCAGAGGCTGCAGTGAGCCAAGATCGCGCCATTGCACTCCAGCTGGGTCATAAGAGTGAAACTCCATCTCAAAAAAAAAAAAAAGAAATTCACTAAAAAACTACACAAAGCCTCTGTGGATACTGATAGAAGTTCATATCCTAAAGACAAATGGATCTTTATGAATAGGGAAAAAGACAATAGAAATAAGATACTCAGATGAACTGATTTATAAAATACTTATTTCAAATCTTACTAGACTGGATCTTACTAGACTGGATCAGTTTCCTTGGGCTTGATAACATTTTAAGTGAGTCAGGAGTTCTAAAATTACTACTGAGCTATTTAGCAAACTACTAAGATCAGCCTCAAATAGCGAAAGAAGTCCTCACAGCTCTACTGCACTTCCATACATGAGCCCATATATTTTTTTTTCAGGAAAGTATCCAACTAGTTTGTAACAATGGAAAAACAGAAAACATATAGGGAATAATGGATTTACAAAACAGCACAATGGACTAAAAATTACGGTTAGTGTGACAGGATTTCCCAACCTTGCCACTACTGACATTTTATGTTGGATAATTCTTTGCTGTGGACCTACATCTCTGGTCTCCACCCACTAGATGCCAGCATCACCCTCCTAGTTATGATAATCAAAAATGTCTCCAGACATTGTCAAAAGTATCCTGGGGGAAAAGCTCCCCATTGAGAACCACTGACGTAGAAATAAATGCTCTCATGGGGCATATCTTAAATTTTAAAAAGGGTTTTCCCCGCCACTTAGAGAAAAAACTTAAAAGTAACCACAAGTGCTTGACAAGTCTGTTCTCAAATAAACGCTCCCAATGTAGCAAGTGAATTATTCTATCCATTTATAAAGGAAAATTTGTGTATATCAGCTGTTACTAGGGCTGAGGACCACCCTGAATGGTCTTTAAAGGAAGCCCAAAATCAGTCAGAACAACTATCCACACTTTAAGCTGAATAAAGCATGTTTGTGGCTGGGCATGGTGGCTCATGCCTGTAATCCAGGCACTTTGGGAGGCCAAGGCAGGTGCATCACGTGAGGTCAGGAGTTCAAGACCAGCCTGGTCAACATGGTGAAACCCTGTGTCTACTAAAAATACAAAAATTAGCCAGGCATGGTAGTGGGCACCTGTAATCCCAGCTACTCAGGAGGCTGAGGCACAAGAATCACTTGAACCCGGGAAGTGGAGGTTGCTGTCAGCTAAAATCTTGCCACTGCATTCCAGTCACGGCAACAGAGTAAGACTACATCTTAAAAAAAATAAAAAATAAATAAAGCCATGTTTGCAGGAGGGGTGGAAGGTGAGTTAGGGAAGGACAGACTGGAATACAAAAGCTAAAGAAAAAATATCAGCATAAACTTTGTAAATACACTATTATGGTACTATTTATTACATTTTATTCCAATACATTCATGTATCAAATCATCTCACACCAAATTAGTTAAGAAACTAAAGTTGAGCCAAACACACCTATTCTGTAAGGATACTATGCTAGAATGTTTAGTGTCCCCCTAAAAAGTCATGTCCATCCAGAACCTCGGAATGTGACTTTTACTGGAAATACGGTCTCTGCAAGTTATTAGTTAAGATAATGTCATAATGAATTAAGGTAGGCCCTAATCCAGTGACTTCTGTCCTTAGGAAAAGATAATACACTGACACAGAGACAACTACAGGGGAGAAGCATGAATGTGAGGCAGAGGTTGGAGTGGTACATCTACAAGTGAAGGAATGCCAAGGATTGCTGGCAACCACCACAAGCTAGAGAGAGGCAAGGGGGGATCTTCTACAGCCTTCAGAGAGAACACGACCCTGCTGACAACTTGATTTTGGACTTCCAGCCTCCAGAATTTTGAATGACTTAAGTTTCTGCTGTTCCAAGCCAACTCGTTTGTGGTACTTTGTTATGGCAGTTCTAAGAAATTAATATGGGCCCCCTGAGTAAATGAAAGGTATTTTGGGCTTATAATTCTAATAGAGTGCTAACATACTGTAGTAATATACTGGTTCAATAACTGAAAAATTGTTGTAGTGCCTGTAAACTGATTTTTGTAAAGTCTTATTCCATAAATGCCATTTTGTTATAAGCACAGCTAGATACTAGCTCTGTAAAAATTAATACAATAAATTGGTATCACATAATCTTAGCCTCAAGACTTTATTGCATTTTCTTCTTTAAATAGCACAAAGAAGATTCAGGATGTTATACATTAAGTCCTCACTTAACATCACTGACAGGTTCTTGGAAATTGCCACTTTAAGTGAAATGGTGTATAACAAAACTATTTTTTTCTCATTAACACTGTAACACTGAACGAAATGAGGGCCTGCTGTATGTCATTTCACTTAAAAGTGCAATTTCCTCTTTTTAAAAAATGTTTTGCTGTTCAACAGTTTGATAACATACAGGCCGGGCTCACACCTGTAATCCCAACACTTTGGGAGGCCGAGGCAGGTGGATCATTTGAGGTCAGGAGTTCAAGACCAGCCTAGGCAACATGGTGAAACCCTGTCGCTATTGAAAATACAAAAATTAGCTGGGCGTGGTGGTGCATGTCTGTACTCCCAGCTACTCAGGAGGCTGAGGCACAAGAATCACTTTAACCCAGGAGGCAGAGGTTGCAGTAAGACGAGATCGCGCCACTGTACTCCAGCCTGGGTGAAGGAGTGAGACTGTCTCAAAAAAAAAAAAAAAAAAAAATATATATATATATATATATGTTATATATAGTATATATAGTATATTTTATATATAAATATATATAACATTACATACATAATATATATTATATTACATATATTTTTATATATATTTATATGACAGAGAGAGATCGAGAGAGAGAGAGATAAAATAGCAATTTCCAAGAAGCCATCAATAATGTAAAGTGAAGATTCACTATATTTGTTGTCAAAAGGTATAATGTCTATTCTTTTTTCTCAAGCAAAAGCAGCAGTATTCTGTAAAGGAAGTCACTTAATGAGAAAGCGAGATAATAAGCTGTAAGAAGCACAGACATTCCTTCCAATGATACCCATTTCTTCCAAAATTACTGGTCATTTCTTACCTATATTATCCTTTTCTTTGCAAGAAATTGAATAGCAGCAAATTTCTCTATCCTGAATAGCAGACAGATTCCTATGAGAAGAAGAAGATAAGTTTGTGCTTAGAACAGCTGTCATACTTATCACTTTGTTCAATTTTACTCATTAGTTTTATTACTATACTGAAGAAATCATTTTAGCAATCCTAAAATGTTAGGATTCGCTTCTCTGATAGGCTAAGTTTATATATCTAAAAAAAATGGCTATTATCATTAGGAATAACATAACAAGTGGGCAAAATAGGGTAATTTAGAAGCAAATTATTAAAATAGCATATTCAAGACATACATTTTTTCAATTAGCTGTTTCTCATCCAAGGCATTAGGAAGATCTCTCTTGTTTCCAAGCACTAGCACCTTTAAAAAGAAAAGATATTAACAGCACAATTTTATGTAAGAAAAAGTCACAGAAGTTTATCATCTTGATATGTGAAGACATAAAATTAAGATGTTAACACATTCCACAATATTAAGGCATTTTGTGTAACTGGTGGCCTATCTCATTCATTTCATTGCTCATACTGGTATTCGCTTAACTCCTACAATGTAAGTGCCCTTAATTCAGTATGTGGCTGCCAACTTCTATTTAAAATATTCTGAGTCTATGCTATGCATTCTGCTATTCTTTTTATTATTATTATTATTATTATTATTATTATTATTATTTTGAGACGGAGTTTAAAATATTCTGAGTCTATGCTATGCATTCTGCTATTCTTTTTATTATTATTATTATTATTTTGAGACGGAGTCTCGCTCTGTCACCGAGGCCAGAGTGCAGTGGCATGATCTCCGCTCACTGCAAGCTCTGCCTCCCAGGTTCATGTCATTCTCCTGCCTCAGCCTCCTGAGTAGCTGAGAATACAGGCGCCTGCCACCACGCCTGGCTAATTTTTTGTAGTAGAGACGGGGTTTCACCGTGTTAGCTAGGATGGTTTCAATCTCCTGACCTCACGATCCGCCCGTCTCGGCCTCCCAAAGTGCTGGGATTACAAGCGTGAGCCACCACGCCCAGCCACATTCTGCTATTCTTAATACAGGTTTAGTATGCCTTATCCAAAATACCTGTGACCAGAAGTGTTTTGAATTTTGGAAATTTTTTTGGATTTGCATTATATACTTACTGGTTGAGCATTCCTAATCCAAATGCAAATTCCTAAATGTATTCTAGAGACTGACCTCTTCTCAGTTTCCCACTTCCTCCCACCCAAAGGCCTTTGCCTAGAACTCTCTTTCCCTCCAACTGTCATATACCTCACATTCGTATGTATCCATCAGATCTCAGCTCAAGCATTACTTTCTCGTGAATCCCTCCTTCTTCCCTCAAACTAGATCAAATCTCCCCTCTAAATTACAACTCTCATAGCCCCTTGCACCTTTCTTCCTAGCACTTAAAGCTGCATTATTCAAGTGTTTTCAGAGTATCTACCTTTCCCACTAAACCATAAGGTCCATGACGGCAAGGAGTATATTTCTATTGATTTCTGTTCATCACTCTATCTCTGGGCCTAAGCACTGCTCCTGCTGCATAGTAGTTTAGTAGATATCTGGTTACGAGATTCATATTTACCACAATGCCCAGTATATGGCAGATACACGGTAAACAAGTCTTCCAGATTTTAAAAAAGAAGATGTTACTGATTGCAAACATAATTAATATCATTGTATAATTACCATAATTAATATCATTATATAATTACAATGTAAAATAACAAGTATTCCATACTTACTGGAATTCCTTGTAACTGTGGTTTATCTAGAAGATTATGTAGCTCATTTCGGGAAGCTTCTATCTTTTCACGATCTGCAGCATCTATCATGTAACTTAAAAAAATGAAGTAATCTCAACATACCTTCTCCATATGACTTGATGACGACAACTGGTATTACTGATTTTTAATTTTCGTAAGATTTACATTATTGAAATTGTTAACCAAAATAAACTATGTCCTAAAGAAAGGCTCAGCACCCTTTAATACTTTTTAACTAGACTGTTTTTAGAGACTAATACATGATAGTAAAACATGTATACCCCTTAGCTCTTAGCTCCATAAACAAAAAACGTAAAGATCTTATTCTATGATTGTTTTAAATCCCATGTTAATGGACTTGCACTAGGATATTAGCTAAGAAAGACTTTCATTTTCAAGATAAAAATTGAGCCTCCAGAAATACTAAAACAAACTTTCTTCTTTGATGCCTAAATTGATTTAAAAGCAAACAAAAAAGCAAAACCACTTACACAATAGCATTGACTCCTCTGCAATACCGCTCCCACATGCTTCGAAATCGGGGTTGTCCTCCTATGTCCCAGATCTTTAAACCAAAACAAGGCAATTCTTAATAAAGATATTTTAAATAAATGATTGAAAGAGGAAGTAACAGAAAATGAGAAAGACCAGGAAGATATACTTATTTCTACAATGTTAGAGGCAAAGTGCTCCTGAAAAACTTGACCTCAAACAAGCTCTTAATATGGGAATTCTTGGGGCCACTTCTAAACTTGAAGTCCATATTTAATACATTTACAATACATCTAAAATTTTGCTTCAGCAAAGATTTGGTTTATGTGCAACAGTTTGCCTGTTAACTAATATACTTCTATTATTGAAAACACATCTTTATAACAATTTAAAAGTTACAGGACCATGCACCATCCAGATTTGAATGCCAAGACAGAAAACAACAATTCAGAATCTATTAAAGCTTAATTGTCTGATTTGTTCTACATTAATGGCTAACCTTTTAAAATTATCCTGTAAATAAGTAGCCAACATTTCCACATAGGTGTGTTTCTTGTATAAAATTATTTAGGTTGGGCGTGGTGGCTCACGCTTGTAATTCCAGCACTTTGGGAGGCTGAGGCGGGTGGATCACTTGAGGTCAGGATTCGAGACCAGCCTGGCCAACATGGTAAAACCTCATCTCTACTAAAAATACAAAAAATTAGCCAGGTGTGGTGGCAGGTGCTTGTAATCCCAGCTACTCAGGGGCTGAGGCAGGAGAACCACTTGAATCCAGGAAGTGGAGATTGCACTGAGCTGAGATCACACCATTGCACTCCAGCCTGGGCAACAAGAGTGAAACTCTATCTCAAAAAAATAAAAATTATTTTATCCATATGAAAGCCACCATCCATAATCATTTTATTATTGTGTCTACTCCATAGGGCATCACACTAGACACTGGGCTACATCAAAGTCTCAAATCATGGCATTTATCTTCAAGAGGTTTCCAATTTAACTACAGAACTGGTAACAAGCATAAAAAAACATGCACATGACTAAATCTGGACTTCATTAGATAAGCCACAGAGAAAGTGAACAGCTTCTGTGAACCACAATAACTGGGCAAAATGGACATTAAGGCTCAGGTCATAGATTTTATTTTTGAAAAACAAAATAAATTAAAAATCTATTCTTGGCCAGGTGTGGTGGCTCACGACTGTAATCCCAGCACTTTGGAGAGGTTGTGGCAGGCAGACCATTTGAGGTTAGGAGTTGAGACGAGCCTAATAGACATGGCGAAACCCTGTCTCTACTAAAAATACAAAAAATTAGCTGAGCGTGGCGGCATAAGTCTGTAATCTTAGCTATTCTGGAGGCTGGCAGGAGAATCACTTGAACCCAGGAGGCGGAGGTTGCAGTGAGTGAAGATTGCGCCACTGCACTCCAGCCTGGGTGAAAGAGCAAAACACTGCTTTAAAAAAAAAAAAAAAAAAAAAAAAAAAAAACTATTCTTTTGAAACATGCACATTCATAACGGAAAAACTGCAAATTTTCAGTAAAAACACAGAAATTAAACAGAATAATTTCTAGGTGTCTATGCTAAGAATTTAAATTGCATATGGCAAGAAATAACATACCTTTATTGTGACGTTACCTTTAGTTACCTTCCTCATGTTGAAGCCCACTGTGGGTATCATATCTTCACTGAATTGACCTGACTGAACAAAATAAAACATTTGAAGTTAGACTAATCAACATTTATAATGACACTGCATAAACTTCTAATATCAACATTGCATTTGTACCCATTTTAGTAAATATTTTTTTACCATTGGTAACAATCCACTTTAAGAATATGTTCCTTATGGCCCTAATTATTGAAGAGATGCATTATTTTTGTCCCAACAAAGATAACTTCTCCCATCTAAAAAAGGTATTTTTGAAACTAATGTAATTTTTCACATATTTCCTTATGCTAAAAAAATTTTTAGCCGGGCACAGTGGCTCAAGCCTGTAATCCCAGCAGTTTGGGAGGCCGAGGCGGGCGGATCACGAGGTCAGGAGATCGAGACCATCCTGGCTAACACGGTGAAACCCCGTCTCTACTAAAAAATACAAAAAACTAGCCGGGCGAGGTGGCGGGCGCCTGTAGTCCCAGCTACTCGGGAGGCTGAGGCAGGAGAATGGCGTGAACCTGGTAGGCGGAGCTTGCAGTGAGCTGAGATCTGGCCACTGCACTCCAGCCTGGGCGACAGAGCAAGACTCCATCTCAAAAAAAAAAAAAAATTTTTATATTACAAATACATATGAAAATTTATAAATGTGTTCACCTGATGTACATTTTCACACACAAAGTAGATGAAATCAGAAATCAAACTTTCAGCATTTAAATTATTCTGACAATAACTATTAAATTCACTGCTAAATAGCATTTCCAAGTCTGTCTTTTAATAAGGCTTATAAAATATTTTGCCATACATTTTGTTCTTTTTGGTTTCTAATCTCAATGTCATGAGATCAAAATTAAATTCTTCTAATACTATGTAACTTTTTCAAATTTAAAACATGTATCCAACTGGAGTATGACGATACACAGTACTAAAGGAAAGTCTCTTTTTCCAAATAGATAACAAACAATCATCCCACCACTAATTAAAAAATCTGTCTTCTTTGGCTGGGCATGGCTCATGCCTGTAACCCCAGCACTTTGGGAGGCCAAGGTGGGTGGATCACCTGAGGTCAGGAGTTCAAGACTGGCCTGGCCAACATGGTGAGACCCATCTCTACTAAAATACAAAAATCAGCCAGGCCTGATGGCGGGTGCCTGTAATCCCAGCTACTCGGGAGGCTGAGGCAGGAGAATCGCTTGAACCCAGGAGGCAGAGGCTGTAGTAAGCTGAGATCACACCAGTGCACTCCAGCCTGGGCAAGACAGTAACATTCCATCTTAAAAAAAAAAAAAAAAAAAAAGTCCGTCCTTTACCAACTAATTAAAAATTACACATCAGGCCAGGTGTGATGGCGCACACCTGTAATCCCAGTACTTTGGGGGGCCAAGGCGGGCGGATCACTTGAGGTCAGGAGTTCAAGACCAGCCTGGCCAACATGCTGAAACCTTGCCTCTACTAAAAATGCAAAAAAATTAGCCAGGTGTGGTGGCATGCACCTGTAATCCCAGCTACTTGGGAGGCTGTGGCAAGAGAATCACTTGAATCCGAGAGGTAGATGTTGCAGTGAGCCGAGATTGTGCCACTGCCAGCCTGAGCAACAGAGTGAGACTCTACCTCCAAATAAATAAATAATAAGTGATATGTCAAACACCATAGACAGACAGTTCTGTATCTGGGTCCTCAATTCTTTTCCATTACTCTGTTTATTCCTGAATAAACACTAGATTTATTACTATAATTTATACTAGGTATTATTCCATATAGCTGATTAAAAATTTGGGATTTTTTGGTATTATCTTTATTCATCACCCACATTCCAAATAAACTTCAGAGATTAATAATTTTGTTAAAATACTGACTGGAATTACATAAATGTATTAATTTGAGAAAAATCACACTTAACTCAATATGTAACTACTATCAAGTCTTTTCATTCAGGCACATGATTTGACCACTTAATCATTCCAATCTTTTATATGCTTCAGTAAAGTATCACGATTCTCTTATGCCTTACCATATTCTTGCCATATTCTCTATTTTGACTGCTCTCGTGAAGTACATCTTAATGAGTCACAATTAATAGTGATTTTATGCATTTATATTTTAGTTTACATTAGCAAATTTCTCAGTTAATTTCTCAGTTGAGTTTACTATTACATTTTAGGCTAACAACCCAGGATTAACAAACACCTCAACAAGGGACTGGTTAAACAAACAGGACTCTTTTCATGGCCTTAACACTGGGCAATTGTTTGCTATGGCCTCATGCTAGCCACATACACATGTATTCGAAAATTGTCTTAAGTCTTGAGCACAACGAATTCCAACTGTACAAACAACTTCCTCTACAGAACTCGAATTCTGCCTCTTTTAACCATTCAGTGCAGTTTTATTAATTTCAGAAAAAAATGTTAACACAACCGTAATCACTAATTTCACTTATATAAGACATTATAATTCTCTGGACTTTCATGTATGTGATTATACGTGAAAATCTAGTCATTATATCAAAACTCGTTATATCAAAACTAAGCCATGATAAAAGATAAATGGCCAATAAACTCCTGAAAAGATGTTCAACTCACTAATCATTAGGGAAATGCAAATCAAACCCACAAAGAGATACCACCTAACATCCAGTAGGATGGCTACTATTAAGAAAAAAAAAAAAAAAAACAGAAAGTAAGCACTGGAAAGAATGCAGAGAAATAGGAACTCTTGTATACTGCTAGCAGGAAGATAAAATGGTACAGCTAATATGAAAAATGGTACAGCAGTTCCTCAAAACCTAAAAATAGAATTATCATATGATACAGCAATTCAACTTCTGAATATACACTCAAAAGAAATGAAGACATTTTGCTAGTGAAATGAGCCAGAAGTCTCTCTCTCACACACACACACACACATACACACACACACACACACACACACTGTATTTCACTTTATGAGGTACCTAAAGTAGTCAAGTTCATAAAGACAGAAGATACTTATTTGCTTAATGGGTATGGAATTTCAGTTTGAAAAGATAAAATATTTCTAGAAGTGGACAGTGGGATGGTTACACAATGTGAATGTACTTAACACTACTGAATTGCACACTTGAAAATGATTAAGATGATACATTGTGTTTTGTATATTTTACCAAAATTTTTAAAAAACTAGTCATGATATAGGGAGGGACAATTATCATTACCATTTTATAGAACAGGTAGTAGAGTCCCAAGGTCACATGGCTAAATCATGATTATATTTCTCTTAAATATTTTCATTGTAATTATATTCATTGTGACAGGCTTTAATCTCTAAGGAGAGATCTACGTGAGATAATGCTCATTTATTTCATATCATTAGGTGTTTTACTTAATGAAAAGGCAGGAAATCGTAGCTAAACTTTTTAGGTACCAAACTTTATAACTAGCTTGCATAGAAAGCTTTCTGAAAGGCAATACACACTTGGCTAACTTCCCACAAACAATCTATAGAACATGATTTAATGTGTTCTCAATGTTTCAGGGTCATTTTATCTACTGTAAAACAAGAAAACTAAATTAGACAACACTCAAGGGCCCTCTCTATTGGAGGTAAAATTTTATGATTATAAACATCAACTACAGCACCACTTTGTAATAAAACAATGTAGGGGCTGCCATTATACTGGAGTACCCCTGAGCTTTCTCAGGGGTTCATTTATCTCTTTTCTTTACCTTGGTCGACGCTAACAACTTTCCTGTAATTCAGTTGCTACTGCTAACATGCAAAAACTGAAAATCAGCTAATCAAGTCCTTGAGATTTTACTCCAAAATATCTTGAGTACAGCAAGATATTCAATAAATATTTGTTGAACAAAGTAAGAGTTATTAGGGCCGGGCATAGTGGCTCAAGCTTCTAATTCCAGCACTTTGGGAGGCTGAGATAGGCAGGTTACTGCGGCCCAGGAGTTCAAGACTAGTCTGGGTGACATGGCAAAACCTTCTCTCTACAAACAACACAAAAATTAGCCAGGCATGGTTATATGTACCTGTAGTCCCAGCTACTAGGGAAGCTGAGGTGGGAGGATTGCTTGAGCCTGGGAGGTGGAGGTTGAGATCTTAAGAACAATATGACTTTAAGCCAAGATTGTGAGACTGTACTACAGCCTAGACAACAGAGTGAGAGCATGTCTCAAAAAAACAAACAAACAAACAAACAAAAAACCATAGGCTATGAAGGAGGAAAATGACGGAACTCTTCTGCCAATAAAGTGCTTAACTTTGATGCATGAATTGTGTGCAATAATTACTTTATGGACCTGGAAATATTTTCTACTTCTTTCCTAGTGTCCAATCTTAATCATCACTTTTCGAAGCTTGTGTTGAACAACTATAACCACTCAGTTGGCAGCTGGACACTAGATACCTGAGAATTTATGTCTGAGTTGTCAAGAAGCTGCTTAATTAAGACTACAGGTTTGGGAAACAGATGTTTAGAAAATACTACTTAGTGGTATATCATTCTACTTATTTTAACAAACTTAACAAACACATAATATTAAGCACTTAATATTCAACAGCATAGTTTAATCCTTATGACAACCCAATGAAATGAGTAGCATTATCTTCATTTCTCAGATGAGAAAAACAAGGCAATGTCAGATTAAGTCACTTGCCTAACGTCATACTCTTCTTAAGATCTGGATAGCTATGAGTTAATCTGACTTGGGGGGAAGAGTAGAGAAATAAAAATATGTAGTCCCTCCTTATCCTTGGGGGATACATTCCAAGAACCCCAGTGGATGCCTGACATCACAGATAGAACCTAACCCTATGTACACTATGTTTTTTCCAATACATACATACCTATGATAAAGCTTAATTTATAAATCAGGCACAGTACTCTTCTGCTTTGGAGTCATTATTATTTCAGAGGTTGATCATAGGTAACTGAAACTGGAAAGCAAAACCATGGATAAGAGGGACCAGTGCATGCTTTCATGCCGCCTTCTTAAATGCCATGATCACACGTGGCACTCGCTGTGATTTTGTGATGGTAGATGGAGCTGTCACTGTCACAATGCTTACCCTCCTATAAGCCAAACTTGCAAGGTAGTGTGCCTGGAATTTGGTTGAACAAAATGAATCTGAAGCAAAATAAGATGGTGAAAAGAAGACTATTCTCAAAGTCAGGGAATCTTATTACCAATTATGCTACTTACTAACCAGATGCAAGTCATGTGACCTTGGGACTCAGCTTCCTTATCTAGAAAAAGGACATTGGAAGAGTATCTCCAAAGTCACTTCCAGACCTAACATTTATGGTTTTATGTTCTATTCATAGGCTGTTCATTTAAAATACAAGTAAGCAGGGAGATGAATACTACAACAGCAGAAAAATGTGGCTCTTTCCAAATTCATTAGCATACCAAAGGCTAAAGCAGACCTTGTCCCAGAAAGTTCTATCAGTGCCAACTCTACTTTGCAGCACTCACCTAAATTTTCTACTAGAGATCTCAGAAATGAGACAAATGGAAAATGGTGAAAAACGTACAGAGAGCAACCAAAGTTAACAGCAGGAAGACTGAAGACATGAGGCTGTGAACCTCTAATAGTGAAAAGACACTTTACTAAAGATACCTTAAGACAGCTGGGCGTAGTGTCTCACGCCTGTAATCCCAGCAGTTTGGGAGGCCAAGGCAGGTGGACTGCCTGAGCTCAGGAGTTCAAGACCAGCCTGGGCAACGTGGTGAAACCTCACCTGTACTAAAATATAAAAAGTTAGCTGGGCATGGTGGAGCATGCCTGTAGTCCCAGCTACTCTGGAAGCTGAGGCAATCGCTTGAACCCAGGAGGCGGAGGTTGCAGTGAGCTGAGATCGCACCACTGCACTCCAGCCTGGGCCACAGAGCATTACCAAAAAAAAAAAAAAAAAAAAAAGATACCAGCCAGGCGTAGTGGCTCACGCCTGTAATCCCAGCACTTTGGGAGGCCGAGGCGGGTGGATCATGAGGTCAAGAGATCGAGACCATCTGGGCCAACATGGTGAAACCCTGTCTGTACAAAAAATACAGAAATTAGCTGGGCATGGTGGCGCGTGCCTGTAGTCCCAGCTACTTGGGAGGCTGAGGCAGGAGAATTGCTTGAATCCAGAAAGTGGAGGTTGCAGTGAGCCGAGATCACGCCACTGCACTCCAGCTTGCTGACAGAGCAAGACTCCGTCTCAAAAAAAAAAAAAAAAAAAAAAAAAACAAGGATACCTTAAGACAACAGAAATGGGCGAGGGGTGGATGCAACTATTCTTTGTAAACAGGTTAATATACCAGAGATGTACTGTGCACTGACTGCTTATAAACAGTGATATCTGACACGGGAAAGAACACAGTGAAATCCTCTTCATATGTTTTAGTGCTTTCAAAGTAGAGTAGTACTAAATGGACTAGGTTAGATTTTACAATTGTTCTTTTAAATGAAGACATGCAGGAAGCAAGCTATTAACAACAACATGGGAAATGAAGCTTCTCTTTGCTTGACCTGTCCATCTATAGCAGCAGTTCAATCCAATACAATAAACTTGAAAAGACAAACAGAAAAATATCTACTTTAACAAACGTCTCACAGTTTTTTTTCTCTAAGAATCATTTTTTAAGGGTGTGGTTATCAAGCCACTTTATGAAGACAGAATGAAATATGGAACATGACAAAGCCTCATACTAACTTTTTTCTTTTGGTACAGCACAGAAGAAGCTACTTTTCACATGCTAAGCAGACTGGTCTTTTCTTTTTAAAACAAAACACACCAGGACTCAATTGTTTAATTCCAAAATTCACACACTGGGCAAGTAAGAGGATATGACCAACTAAATACCCAAATTAGTCATTTTTCCTTCTAAGAACTTTTAATTCATACATGAAGTCACTATAATTACCAATACTCATTTTTCAAATTATTATGCTTTCTATATTTCTGTAGTAAGTAGAATTTTGTATTTCAATTGAGTAAGAAAAAGAATTACAACCAATTTTTCTTTCTTCTTCTTTTTTTTTTTTTTTTTGCTGGGAGAACACTGAAAAGGAAGGTAATAAGATACTCATCTAGGGGGAAATTTTGATGAAGAGCAAGAAGTTTCACAGTCTGAAAGTATATCCCCCACAAACTGATCATTAGTTGCAAGATGGGAAAAACTAGTAATTATACAATGGAGAAATCAGGCAACACTTTGTGTGATCACAATTAATATCTCGATGCTCAGATTAACATCATGTGCCTACCGACATGATACCATTAGAAGGACACAATATCCCCTTTGTAGTATTTCAGCTGAGAATATATATATAACAGAATCTAATCATCAGACAAACCCAAAATGAGGAACATTCTATTTAAAAGAAGGGTCATGTGTGAATTTTTCAAAAATGTCAATGCCAGAAAAAGAAAAGCTGTAGACATGTTTCAGATTAATGGAGGCTAAAGAAACATGACAAGTAAAAGCGGTACATGATCCTAGACTGCATCCAAAAGGTACATGATCCTAGTTGGATCCTGTACTGAAGGACAAAAACGGCTACAAATGATATTATTATTGGGTCAACTGACAAAAATGGAATAGATAAAATCTATGATGCATCAACTTTTAAATGTACTAAAGTTCGTAACTTAACTATACTCATGTAAAAGAATATCCCTAATCTTAGAAAACTACATACTTAGAAAACAAGGGCCTCACCTTCCAATGTTTCAGAAAATTGAATGCTGTAAGGTGATAATCAGAAAGCAAATGAAGTAAAATGTTAACCACAGTTTGATCCTGGAAAGGGGTATGAGTGCTGTTTGCAATGCATTTATTTTTGCAACTTTTCTATAAATTTTAAATAGTTTCCAAATAAAATAAATTTTAAATAGAAATAATCAAATACTACCTTATTCTTTATTGTATCAAGTGCATCTGGAAAGAGAAGATAAATTAGTCATGCCACTACCACCTATTACCTACTACAATAATAAATAATAGTAAAATTCATGAACAGAATCAATCATAAGGAATTCTCACAATTAGTTCAGGAAAAAGTAAAAGAGTTATAACTAAAGTTAACCCTTGAACTACATAGGTTTGAAGTGCATATAGGTCCACTTACACATGGATTTTTTCCAACCAAATGCAGATCAAAAATACAGTATTCATGGATTCAAATACCTAATATGGGGGATGTGGAGCAACTTTTCATATGTGCAGAGCCGACTGCAGGACTTGAATACATACAGATTTTGGTAAACAGAGGGGGTCCTAAGAACTAATCCCCCTCATATACTGAGGGACAAAGTATAATCATATTCTGTTCTTTATTTTCCTCTTCTTTACAGTAGTTATTGCAAACACATATATCATATTCAAACATGAGATTCCCTTTATAGCACTCTCTTTTTTTTTCTCCCAAGACAGAGTTTTGCTCCTGTCACCCAGGCTGGAGTGCAATGGCACGATCTCAGCTCACTGCAACCTCAGGCTCCTGGGTTCAAGCAATTCTCCTGCCTCAGCCTCCCGAGTCCTGGGATTACACGCGTGTGCCACCATGCCCAACTAATTTTTGTATTTTTAGTACAGATGGGGTTTTGCCATGTTGGCCAGGCTGGTCTCAAACTCCTGACCTCAGGTAATCCACCCACCTCGGCCTCCCAAAATGCTGGGGTTACAGGCATGAGCCATGGCACCCAGCAGCACTCTCTTTTTAAGGTGCTAAAAAACATGTTTATAATCATTCACTACAGTAACATTTCAAGAATCATATATACAATGTTCATTTTCTCCCAATTTCAGAACACTGTGGACAGTCTTTCCTTAATTTCCCAAAGATCAATAATTTGATCTGTTTTATATGCAAATCTGGATTTACTTCCAACCACAGACATAATTCCTTCCCAAAGGACTTTAGTTAAAAAGTACAGGTTAAAAGATTCAGCGATACCAATACAGAAGCAGAAAACCAAAAACTTCATGTTCTTACTTGTAACTGGGAGCTGGTCAGGCATGGTGGCTCAAACCTGTAATCACAGCACTTTCTGAGGCTGAGGCGGGTGGATCATCTGAGGTCAGGAGTTCGAGACCAGCCTGGCCAACATGGCGAAACCTTGTCTCTACTAAAAATCAAAAATTAGCTGGGTGTGGTGGCACACACCTGTAGTCCCAGCTACTTCGGAGGCTGAGGCAGGAGAATCACTTCAACCAGGGAGACGGAGGTTGCAGGTGAGCTGATATCATGCCACTGCACTCCACCCTGGGCAACACAGCATGACTCCGTCTCAAAAAAAAAAAAAAAAAAAAAAAAAAGGAAGAACATGAGAGCTAAACACTGAGTACACACAGACATAAAGATAGGCCCAACATGGGAGACTCCGAGAAGTGGGGAGAGGGCAAGGACTGAAAAACTATCTATTGGGCACTATGCTCACTATTTGGGTGACAAGATCAGTAGAAGCCCAAACCTTAGCATCACACAATATAGCCATGGAACAGACCTGCCCCTGTTCCTCTGAATCTACAATAAAAATAAAAGATTCATTTGAGCAGTTAAGTCTTATTACTAAAGAATAAAGTTTCTCAAAACTTCAATGGATTTATTTTTGTTTGTTTCTAAAGAAAGTGCTCTTTTGTAATTATCACAGTGAATTAAGTAGCATGCAAAAATTTTAAACTCATACTTCAAAATTCCTTAGGGATATAATTAATTAAGGTTTCCTTTACCCGATGGCCCAAATTCTCCCTATGGGCCAACATCCCAGATAAACCAAACTCAGAAATTATTTCTCTGAAGCAAATCAAATAAAACCTTCTGCAAAGTCATAACATTCCAAGATTATCATTTCAAAACTGACAATGTACAACAATACAGACTCAAACAAATCTTCTAACTCTTCCAAAAACACCAGCCAGAAAGATAAAGGCAACCTTAGATTCCTGCTAAGAACAGGCACCCTGTGTAGACTGTGGCCTGTATGCCAACGTTTCATCTAGTTTACTAATCCAAATGGACTGACTGTGGCTCCAACCTGAGTTCACTGAGTGACACTCTTTTTAATCCGTGGCATCTGTATAGATGAAGAAGTGGCTATAGCTCTCATACTATGCATTTATGAAAACTCTGGGTCTCCTCGTTCTAAGGTAGGCAGGCCAACTGTAAAAGACTGCTACACAAATGATCCAGTCCAGTAGCAGCCGATTCACACAGCTGCGTTTTGTGTACCTTGACAGCACACACAGATAACAAATCTATGCTATACTGATTTATAAACACCTATTGCTGTTCACTTTTTCCTGTGGTCTTATAAAAACTCTTAAAGCTACTTTGTCTCTGCCTCTATGTACTCACTTTAGTCATCAGTCAGTAATTCAACAATAAAAAGAAGAGAAACTAGGAAACAAATATACAAATATCACCTAATAAATACATGCTATGCAAAACAGAGGAGACTGTATGAGGTGACTGAGTATTCAAGAAGGTCTTTCTTGAAGTAGTGACATTTAAGCCCCTAAGGACTAACTTAAATTAACACATAACAATAGGAATATTTCTGTAGAGTGCCTACCCACTGTGCTACTTGAAAACGAGTCAAGAAATCTAAATTTCAGTCCTATCTATGTCACTTTTGATTATATTAGAGAGAACTCTAAACCCTCTTACTCAATCGGAACGCAAAGGTATTGTCTTCTTTCTCCCTACGGCCACTTCTCCTAAGTGCCTATATTAGCTCAAACCTCAAGTGTTTACTGCTGGCTTTGTTTCTTTTCTTCTTTCCTGCTCCCGAACAGCTGGCCCTTTAGATGAGGCCTTTGCCTCACCTATGAGGCAAACAGACCCACTCAAACCCTTAAGATGAAATATTTAACTCTTAACTGCTGTACTGTTTTTGCAAACCACTCAAACATTGCCTCTCTGATGTCAGTGGGGCTCTTGATACACTTTGGACTGAGGACCACACCTGAAGGCAAGACTCCAAGTTTCAGTGTTAATATTGCTGGGTTTTTGTTTTGTCTTTTTTTGATGTTGTTGAGTTTATGGTAATTTGGCAAGCAATCAGATTTGCCTTAGGGGACAGGGGCTGAATTGTTTATTTTTTCAAGATAACTAGTGGTAAAGGCCAGTGCAGTGCCTCATGCCTGTAATCCCAGCACTATGGGAGGCCGAAGTGGGTGGATCGCTTGAAACCAGTCTGGGCAACAAAGCAAGACCCCGTTTCTACAAAAAATACAAAACTTTGCCAGGTTTGGTGGGGTGTGCCTGCGGTCCCAGCTACTTGGAAGGCTGAGGTGGGAGGATGGTTTGAGCCTGGAAGGCAGAGGTTGGAGTGAGCTGTGATGGTGCCACTGCACTCTACAGATACCGGGGACAAAGCCAGACCCTGTCCCAAAAAAAAAAAAAAAAAAAAAAAACTAATGGTAAGTTTTATTTATCCTGTCAGGATACGTAACATCCCAAATGGTAGCAACATGGATTTTTTTTTTTTTTTTTTTTTGGTTACCTCTGTGCCATAGAATGATTTTATGTAACAATTAAAATTATTAATAACATACACTAAAGTCATATCAGAATTACAGCAGTTTCCCATAATTTTGGAACATATACCAATAACACATTTATACAAATACACCTGAGCAACATGGATTTTTAAATAGTTCTTTTGGAATGGGAGCAACAAAACTTAGTGAAAAACTCATTACATTTTCTTCAGCGTTATGCTATGAAAACCGAATACAGCGGATAAAAATTCTCTAGAAAATTTTTTAATTGTTTTTATTACAGGGGATCAACTGGTCATATCACATCTAGATAACTTTCTATAAAGCATAATGGCATAGGAACTCTCCAACTACTAACTACATGCTGTCGTTCCAATTCTAACTCACTTGAAACAACTAACTCTACTGCCTGCTAATACAAAGAGAGCTACTTCGCAGCAACTTCCTTTACAAAAACAACTCTTGAGGATTAAAATGTTCTCCAAACCACAATTTCATTTAGGAGCCTGAAAACTCATCCTTGCTAACCTCTATTCCCGAAACAGAGTCATTTTAAAAGGTCTCTAAAGATTATTTCTCATATGATCACTATACCTTTAACAGCATTCTAATAATGGTGCTACTAAATCTATATCCAAAAAACTGCTGAAGAGAAATTTAACTTGCTTGTCTGTGATTAGTTTGCTAGTGAGTATCCATTGTCAACCACCCAGCAGTTTCACTCAAATATTCAGAAACATTGATGAGCCAACAGCAATATAAAAATAGACACTAAAACAAATCTTAGCGCTGGAGAGCTCAAGCAAATAACATTATTTGTCAACTTGTGAAATCACTGAAGTTATCTGGATATATTTCCCGTGAAAACCAAAGGTCCACCATAATCCTTAATAAACACCTGCATCTTTTTATAAAAAGATTACTGTTCGCATGCAGGCTGCGTAGGGTTCTAAAGTAGGAAGCACGAGTGTTGAGGTTATTAGTATACCAGTCACATTTTCAGGCCTTGATACTATTGTACTGGTTGGTCTCTAAACATTTGCACTACTTTTTGAATGTCTGCATTTCTAACATAAAAACTTTTTTAAATTTAGAAAATAACTTTATTTAGAAGTTCCTTTTCTTCTTTCTGGGGAAAACTAAAACCAGTATTTGGGGAACTAAAACGAGAAAAAGACTTGTCACTATATGCCCTTCTATGGGTACAAATGCTGCTCGTTCAAAAAAAAATTGTAAAAAAGTTTATATTTCTAGGTTTCTTAAGGGAGATTTCTAGAGCTACCCAAATGATCTAAGTTAGTAAGATATGCATGTAACAAAAGTCCTTCAGTCCTTTTTCTTTTTCTCTCTTTTTTTTTTTTTTTTTTGAGACGGAGTTTTGCTCTTCTTGCCCAGGCTGGAGTACAATGGCATGAGCTTGGCTCACCCCAAACTCCACCTCCCAGGTTCAAGCGATTCTCCTGCCTCAACCTCCCAAGTAGCTGGGATTACAGGCATGCATCACCACACCGGGCTAATTTTTTATTTTTAGTAGAGATAGGGTTTCTCCATATTGGTCAGGCTGGTCTCGAACTTCCGACATCAGGTGATCCACCCGCCTCAGCCTCCCAAAGTGCTGGGAACAGGCGTGATGCCAGCCTGTAATCCCACCGCACCTAGCATTTTTTTTTTTTTTTTTTTTTTTTTTTTTTTTTTGGAGACAGTGTCACTCTGTCACCCAGGCTAGAGTACACTAATGTAATCATGGCTCACTGTACCCTCAACCGCCTGTGTTCAGGTGATCCTCCTCAGTCTCCCATGTAACTGGGACTACAGGCACACACCACCACGCCTGGCTCAAATTTTGTATTTTTGGTATAAAATACAAAATTCAAAAATGAGCCAGGCGTGGTAGTGCATGCCTGCAGGCAGGGTTTCGCCATGTTGCCCAAGCTGGTCTCGAACTTCTGCGCTCAAGTGATCTTCCAGCCCTGGCCTCCCAAAGTGCTGGGGTTATAGGCATAAGCCACCATGCCTTGCTGTCCCTTCAGTTTTAGAAAAACAAATCCCTTACGGAGGAAGACTTCAGCAAATACTACAAATTTATAAGCCATAAACAACAGAATGAATTTCATATTCATTAAAATTTTAAAAGCCTAATCTTCTTCAAGACCTATTAAAGCAAGACAGAACCCAAGGACTAATAAAATTTTAAATGTCATTTATAAAGCCTGCTAAAATAGTAGTCACATAGCTGATAAATAACCATTTCAGTATAACATAAAGAGTTTCAGTGGCTCTAGAATTACCCTAAGAGACCCTGTTCATTTTTTCAGGTAATAAATGTTAAAACACAATGATACACAGGCAGTGTTATTCTGGTGGTTATAATTGGGACTCTGGAAACAGGCACACTAGGTAACAACTCTGACATTACCTCTTGCCTATCGATGTGCCCTTCTTACACATTCCTTAACTTTGTAATGCCTTTCTTTGCCCAAATATAAAATGGAAACAACCACAAGTAAAATGAATTAAAACACATACAGCATTTTGAACAATGCTTGGTACAGGAAAAGCATTCAATGTTTGCTACCATCACGCAGGGTCCATGAGATGTGACATTACCTGTTCCTTCCACTGAAAACCATTACCTGCTCCTTCCACTGAATACAACTAAAACCCTGGACAGAATGCATGCCCCAGGCTGGGCGTGGTGGCTCACACCTGTAATCCCAGCACTTTGGGAGGCCAAGGTGGGAAGATTACCTGAAGTCATAAGTTTGAGACCAGCTCTGGCCAACATAGTGAAACCCCATCTCTACTAAAAATACAGAAATGAGCCAGGGGTGGTGGCGAAGTGGTAAGCACCTGTGATCCCAGCTATTTAGGAGGCTGAGGCAGGAGAATCATTTGAACCCGGGAGGCAGAGGTTGCAGTGAGCTGAGATCGCTCCACTGCACTCCAGCCTGGGCGACAGAGCAAGATTCCATCTCAAAATACATTTTTTAAAAAAGCTATCTGAGGACTCTGAAAAGTAAATGGTAGCAGACAGATTTGAGAATAGAACTACAACTTGAAGCACAATCAATCTGGTGCTCTTTCCTACTTTTGTTTGTTTTCTCCCAATCTTCCCGTCTGGATACAAAGGCAGCCCAACTGCTAGAAATGTGTACCAGTCATGAAGACATAAAAGCTCCAAGAGGAGACTTCTCTTTCTGGTGTAAGGTGTGTGTGTGTATGTGGGGGGCGAGAAGGTTGGGAGTGTGAGGAATACAGTAGAGTGAGAGAAATCCGTTATTTCCACCCTCTCTCTTGCCATTGCACCCAGACAAAACCAAGCCTGGAAGCTGTGGCACACCTAAAGCAGCTATGGACCAGCTGTACTTATGAAGAAGAAAATCCTCTCTGACCAGAAAACTGTGGTCTAAATAAAGTGCTTTGGGGAGAGGAAGGAGTAGAGTGCTATGGAGAAAGAACTTGTGTTGCTTTGGGTTTTTTTGTTTAGTTTTGTTTTGTGATTCCTTCTCCTACCTCGTGACCCCTGAGACAAATTCAACTGAGGGAAAGGCAGGAGCCTCAAGCTTTCCAGGCAGAGGACCAGGAAGTGGGAGATGCGAGAGTAAGACAGTATCAAGGACACTCAGAAGGGAAGGAACTAGAGTAATACGTCTGACAAAAGCTGTGTATGAACTCCTGGGCTCATCCCCAAGCTGTGACATATGGATCTCATCCCAAACAGTACATCAAAGGCTTTGAGAACTAAACTATAAGGTAGACCATCAACCAAGTTCCTGGTTGACCCCTGGGTGGCACATAGACAGAAATGACCCAAATAGCAGCAGCAAGGCTTTGAAAACTAACATCATATTAGAACCAAAGCCCATAGAAGGTGGGTTGGATCTTTGTGGTCTAAACTGAGTTAACTGCCTGCTGTAACAAAACAAAATAACAAATCAACACTCTCCACAGGATTTAAACAAAATCTAGAGTCTCGCAATACTCAAAGTATACAAAACAACTGAAAAATGAAGAAGAATAAAAGAAGAATACAAAAGTATCCAAAGTAACTGAACATATGAAGAATCATGACTGGGCACAGTAGCTGGCTCATGCCTGTAATCCTAGCATTTTGGGAGGCTGGGGGCGGGGAGGGGGGACAGGGATCACTTGAGGTCAGGATTTCAAGACCAGCCTGGCCAAACTGGTGACACCCCATCTCCATTAAAAACACAAAAATTAGCTGGGCATGGTGGCACATGCTTGAATTCCTATTTGAGGCCAGGCATAGTGTCTCAGGCCTATAATACCAGCACTCTGGGAGGCCAGGGCGGGTGGATCACTTGAGGTCAGGAGTTGGAGACCAGCATGGCCAACACGGCAAAACCCCATCTCTACTGAAAATACAAAAATTCACTGGGCATGGTGGCGTGTACCTGTAATCCGAGCTACTTGGAGGCTGAGGCAAGAGAATCGCTTGAACTTGGGAGGCAGAGGTTGTAGTGAGACGAGATCGTGCCACTGCACTCCAACCCGGGTGACAGAGTGAGATGCCATCTCAAAAAAATCCAAACAAACAAATGAACAATGAAAAAAAAAAAGGCAGTAAACTCTGGGGAAGGGGGAGAGTCTGATTTCCAGGGTTACCACATTATGAGATTCAAATTTCCAGTTTTCAACAAAAAAAATCACAAAGCATAAAAGAGACAGGGAAGCATGGTCCATTCAAAGGAAAACATATTAACCAACAGAAACTAATCCTGAAGAAGACCAGTAAACAATTATCTTAGGCCAAGTGCGGTGGCTGACGCCTATAATCCCAGCACTTTGGAAGGCCGAGGCAGGCGGATCACTTGAGGTCAGAAGTTTGAGACCAGCCTGGCTAACATAGTGAAACCCCATCTCTAACAAAAATACAAAAATTAGATGGGCATGGTGGTGTGCACCTGTAGTCTCAGTACTGGGGGTCCTGAGGCTCAAGAATCGCTTGAACCTAGGAGGCAGAGGTTGCAGTGAGCTGACATCATGCCACTGCACCCCAGCCTAGGTGACAGAGCAAGACCCTGTCTCAAAAACAAGAACAAAAAACACACACAAAGAAAACAATTATCTTAAAGATACTCAACAACAACAACAAAACAGAGAAAAATGCAAGAAAACTATATACAAACAAAATAGAAATACCAATAAAGGAGTAGAAAACTGAAAAAGAAGCCAAAGAGAAAGTGTTTAAAGAGTACAATAACTCAAATGAAAAATTCACTAGAGGAACATAAAGGCTGATTTGACCAGGTGGGGGTGGTGGGGCATGGGGAATCAACAGACGTGAGGATAGGACAAATGGAATTATTCAGTCTGAGTCAGAGAAAGGAAAAAAAAATGAAGAAAAGTGAAGAGAGCCCAAGTGACCTATGGGATACCATCAAGAAAGCCAACATGCATACTGCGGAAGTCCTAAAGGAAGACAGATAATAGGAGGCAGAGACATAATTTGAAGAAATAATGACCCAAAACTTCCCAAATTTGGTGAAAGACATGAACATAAACATCCAAGAGGCTCATCAAACTCCAAGTAGGATGAACTTGAAGCGATCTATACCAAGACAAATTATAAACAAGCTATTAAAAGATAAAGACAGATATAATCTTGAAAGCAGCAAGAGAGAAGCAACTCATCAAATATAAATAATCAAGAGTAGTAGCAGATTTCTTATCAGAAACTTCGGAATTCAGAAGGCAATGAGCTAATATATTCAAAGTGCTAAATGAAAAAACAAAAACTGTTAACCAAGAATCCTATTTTCATCTAAAATGTCCGTCAAAAGTTGGAGAAAAATTAAGACATTCCCAGATAAAAGCTGAGGAAATTACTACCAGACCTGATCTGTAAGATACGATAAAGGGAATTCTGCAAGTTGAAATGAAAGGATAGTAACTTGGGCTAAGCGCAGTAGCTCATGCCTGTAATCCCAGCACTTTGGGAGGCTGAAGTGGGTGGATCACTTGAGGTTGGGAGTTTGAGACCAGCCTGGCCAACATGGTGAAAACACGTGTCTACTTCACACACACACACACACACACACACACACACACACAAATCCACTGGGCATGGTGGCATGCCCCTGTAATCCCAGCTACTCAGAAGGCTGGGACAGGAGAATCGCATGAACCCAGGAGGCAGAGAGCCAAGACTGCGCCACTGCACTCCAGCCTGGGCAAAACAGCAAGACTAATCTCAGACAGAATGTAGAATAGTGGTTGCTAGGGTGGCACTGGGGTGAGTGAGGAGTTACTGTTTAACGGGTACAGAGTTTCAGTTCTACAAGATAAAAAGAGTTCCTGGAGATGGATAGCAGTAATAGTTGCATTCAATATGAAGGTACTTAACATCACTGAACACTTAAAAATGTTGAAGACACAACCTGGCCAACATAGTGAAACCCCATCTCTACCAAAAAACACAAAAATTAGCTGGGCATGGTAGCGGATGCCTATAGTCCCAGCTACTCGGGAGGCCGAGGCACGAGAATCACTTGAACCTGGAAGGCAGAGGTTGCACTGAGCCAAGATTGCACCACTGCACTCCAGCCCGGGCAATACAGTGAGACCCTGTCTCAAAAAAAAAAAAAAAAAAAAAAGTTATTTTACCACAATAAAATTTAAAAAAAAAAAAAAAGAACAAAACCGTGAAATGAACAGGATCTGTGGGACAATATAAAAAGGACTAACAGTCATGTCAAAGTCCTGGAATAAGAGATAGAGTAACTCAGGAATAAATACTTAAAAAAAACGACTGAAATTTTCCAAAATTTCTAAAGACAAAATTACAGTCAAGAAGAACAACAAACACTAAGCAGAGTAAGCAGAAAGAAATCCATATCCAGATACATCACAATTAAACTGCTGTAACCAAAGACAAGAAAATATCTTGAAAGCAGCCAAAGAAAAATGATGCATGACATTAGAGAATAACAATTTAAATGACTACAACTTTCCTATCAGAAACAATCAAAGCCTCTTCTGAAGTGCTGGAGGAAAAAAAAAGACTACCAGTCTGAAATTCTATATTCAGCAAAAAATATCTTTTAGGAATTAAGGTCATAAAGACATTCTCAGATGAAGGAAAATTAAAAGAATCTGTAGCCAGCAGATGTGCTCTAAAAGAAATATTAAAGGAAGTTATCCAGGCATAAGAGAAACTACCAGAGGGAAAGCTGGAACTTTAAAAATGAAGAGAAATCAAAAGAAATGATAAATACCTGGGTAAATATAATAAACTCTTCTCCCCTTAAATACTTCAAAATGTTTGACGGCTGAAAGGAAAAAAAATTTTTTCAAAGAAAAGGTAAAATTCAACATTGGTGTGGTTTTCAATTTATGTAGGTGTACGTATTAGTACATTTTCGCACTGCTGATAAAAACATATCCAAGACTGGGTAATTTACAAAAGAAAGAGGTTTAATGGACTTAACAGTTCCACGTGGCTGGGGAAGCCTCACCATCATGGTGGAAGGCAAGCAGGAGCAAGTCACATCTTACATGGATGGGAGCAGGCAAAGAGAGAGCTTGTGTAGAGAAACTCCCATTTTTAAAACCATCAGATCTCATGAGATTCATTCACTATCAGGAGAATAGCGTGGGAAAGATCTGCCCCATAATTTAATCGCCTCCCACCAGGTTCCTCCCATGACACATAGATCAAAAAATTAGCCCCCATGTTCCCCCTCAAAGAAGAAGAAAAAGAACCTAATAAAAAGCCCTCACCCAGTGAAAGGCCCTGGGACCCCCCTATCATACATGCCCCCTCCATACATCTCACAAAATAGTGGACAGCAAGATCAAGGGACAGCAGGAGGGTTAGAGGAAGACAGACCTGGAGACCACGGGAGAGCCAAACCAAATCCTCCTTTAAATCCTTATCCAAATTTAAGAAAATAATTAGAACAGTGTCAGAGGGATACTGAGAACTTCCCTATCTCTTCCACACAGCAGGAATCTAGCAATGTTCCCTCTTAGGGAAGTTCCCATGGGACTGGGAGAGACTGGCTTTGTAAATGCTCCTCTTACAAGTACTGAAGTTAGGAATTTCAAGAAGGAAATGAAATCACTTCTAGAAGATCACCTCAGTTTAGTAGACCAGTTGGATCAATTCGTAGGACCCAGCTTTTACACCTGGGCTGAAATGATGTCTATCATGAATAGCCTATTCACAGGAGAAGAAAGGGGAATGATTAGGAAAGCGGCCATGACCATCTGGGAGAGGCAACATCCTCCTGGGCAAGAAGTCTTGCCAGCTGAACAAAAATTTCCAAATGTGGATCCCAAATGGGATAATAATAATCCCAGGGACCAAGCCCAAATGCAGGACCTCAGAGAATAATTAAAGGGATCAGAGAGTCCACTCCTAGGACACAAAATGTCTCAAAGGCACTTGAGATTCAACAAGAAAAAGAGAAAACTCCCTCTGCATTCCTGCAGAGGCTCAAAAATCACGTGAGAAAATCAGATCTGGAGAAACCGGTAGGGCAAGGCCTTTTGAAGGTTAACTTTGTAACATAGAGCTGGCCTGACATTACAAAAAAAATTAGACAAGATTGATGGATAAAATAAAAAACTGATTAAGGAATTATTCAGGGAAGTTCAGAAGGTCTCTGTAAGGAGAGAGGAAGAGAAGCAGAAACAAAAAGCAAAAATCATGGTTTCCACTGTGGAAGAAGTAGTCAGAAAAACGTTAAATCAAAATCCCCCTAGAAGGAGAGAAGGGAATGATACATTCTGACACAGAGAAAGAAGGGAAACGCAGGAAAAAATTCCTAAGACTATGAGTGGATGTTACAAGTGTGGAAAGCCAGGGCATTTTAAGAGAGAATGTCCTGAATAGAAAAAAGAACACAACAGCAAAGACTTGGCACCAATCCAAATGTCCATCAATGATAGACTGGATTAAGAAAATGTGGCACATATACACCATGGAATACTATGCAGCCATAAAAAAGGATGAGTTCATGTCTTTTGTAGGGACGTGGATGAAGCTGGAAACCATCATTCTGAGCAAACTATCGCAAGGACAGAAAACTAAACACCGTGTGTTCTCACTCATAGGTGGGAACTGAACAATGAGAACACCTGGATACAGGGTGGGGAACATCGGAGCCTGTCGTGGGGTTGGGGAAGGGATAGCATTAGGAGATATACCTAATGTAAATGACGAGTTAATGCTGACACCAACATGGCACATATATACCTATGTAACAAACCTGCACGTTGTGCACATGTACCCTAGAACTTAAAGTATAAATTAAAAAAAAAAGAAGAAGAAAAGGTAATCCCCCTCATGACCATTAATGAAGACTAGTGGGGTCAGGGGTTCCTTCTGAGTAGGTCCCACTAGGAACCCTTGATAAATTTGAAGGTGGGACCTGAGGAAAAAGAAGGGACATTTTTGGTTGATACTAGGGCGGCCTGCTCCTCCCTAATTCACCAACCAAGGGGTACAGAACTAAGGAAAAATTGACAGTATCAGGGATTAAAGGGGAGAGATCTCAGGTTCCAGCATTCAAGAAAATGTTAATTAGACTGGGACCAGAGCAAATTGAGGGGTCACTCTTACACGTTCCCAAAGTAGGAACTAACTTGCTGGGTAGAGACCTGATTGTGAGATTGGGTTTAGAATTAGGAATACAGGCAGGACAAATAAAAGTAATAATGGGCCTCCTAACAGAGGAGGAAGCAAGACAAAATAATCCCCATGTGTCAGTTAGAAAAAGGCAACAGGGGAGGATTAAAAATCATACCCTTACAGATTGAACTAAAACGACCAGGAGAAGTAGTTTGCAGAAAACAATATCCCATTTCTACTGAAGAGAGAAAAAGGCTCCAACCAGTAATAGAGGGATTAATTAAAGATGGACTATCAGAACCCTGCATGTCACCATACAATACTCCAATTCTCCCAATCAAAAAGCCTCATGGGTCGTACAGATTGGTGCAAAATCTAAGGACTATAAATCAAATTGTCCAGATCTGCCACCCCGTGGTACCTACACCCTCCTTCGTAAGACGCCCTATGAACATAAGTGGTTCAGTGTGGTGGATCTAAAAGATGCATTCTGGGCACGTCCCCTAGACCTTAGGAGTAGGGACCTCTTTGCCTTTGAACGGGAAAATCCTGTAACTGGGAGAAAACAACAATACCACTGTACTGTGCTGCAACAAGGCTTCAAGGAAGCCCCAAACTTATTTGGTCAAGTCTTAGAAAAAGTCCTGGAGGAATTCCAACCTTCCAGGAGAACCCAGTTGTTACAATATGTAAATGATCTTTTAATTTCTGGAGAGAGGAGGGCCAAGGTATCAGAAATCACTGTAATAATCACTACAGAATATAATAATTTCCTAGGAGACAGGGGATTACAAGTCTCTAAAAACAAATTGCATTCTGTAGAAAAAGAAGTTAAATATTTAGGACACCTGATTAGTGAAGGAAAGAGGAGAATAAACCCAGAGAGAATATCAGGAATAGAGGGTCTACCTTTTCCCAAGACAAAGAGAGAACTCTGAAAATTTTTAGGTTTAACTGGCTACTGTAGGTTATGGATTAACTCATAGGCTCAAAAGACAAAGATTCTGTATCTGAAACTAGAGGAGGAACCTGATTCCTTGCAATGGTCTCCAGAAGAAATTCAGGCAGTGAAAGAGCTAAAGCAGGCCCTCATTACAGCCCTGGCCCTAGTCCTCCCATCTTTAGAGAAATCATTCCATCTGTTTCTAACAGTAGACCAGGGCATGCCCCTAGCGGTGCTCACTCAAACCTGGGGAGGGAAGAGGCAACATGTTGCTTTTCTCTCCAAGCTTCTTGATCCTGTCTCTCTTGGGGGTGGCCCAAATGTATGCAAGCAGTAGCTGCCACAGCCCTGCTGGTAGAGGAGAGTCGAAAGCTATCCTTTGGTGGGGCCCTAATAGTAAGCCAGGTCAGGAATATATTAAATCAAAAAGATGGTTACTGGATTCTCGGATTCTAAAATATAAAGCCATACTACTAGAAAAAAAAAGATTTGGTCATAACAACAAATACTTGCCTGAATCCAGCCAGTTTCTTGTACAAAGGAGAGGATAACAAAGAGTCATCAGATCATAACTGAGTATCAAACCAAAGCTAAACCTGCCCTTAGGGAAGCTCCACAACATGATGGGATAAGGCTGTTCATGGATGGGTCTTCCCGAGTGATAGATGGCAAGAGACATAATGGTTATGCTGTCACTGATGAAAATAAACACTCCTTATTTGAGAAAGGTGGATTACCTAATGGTTGGTTGGCCCAAACCTGTGAATTATATGCTTTTAACCAGGCTCTAAAGCTCCTTGAAGGCCAAGAAAGTACTATATTTACTAATTCTAAATATGCCTGTGAGGTGGTACACACTTTTGGAAAAATCTGGACAGCGCAGGGCCTAATAAGTAGCAGGGGGAAAGAATTGGCACACGGGGAACTGGTTCAACAGGTTTTAGAAAGCCTCTGGCTTCCAGCAGAGGTTGCCACAGTTCACATAAATGGTCATCAGAAAGGTAACATCACAGAAGCCGTAGGAAACAGGCTTGCAGATAAAGCTGCTATGCAAGCCTCCATGAAGAAATTAGACTATTTAGCCTGATCCCAGACATCCCTAAGGTAGTATGAAAGCCTCAGTTTACCAGAGAGGAGAAGAAAGAATTAGGATAGGGGTCACACAAACTGAAAATGGGAAATGGGTACTTCCTGATGGGAGAGAAATAAGTAAACCCCTGATGAGAGAACTAATGTCTATATTATACAAAGGGAGTCATTGGGGACCCCAGGCTCTGTTTAATACAATACATAAGAATTATGAGTGTATAGGGAGTTGTACTTTCGATAAACAAGTACATGGAAGCTGTGTAACTTGTCAAAGGATACACAAAAAAGGTGATTAGAAAACAGGCCACAGGAGGAAGACCTCCCAGACTAAGACCATTTCAAAGCATTCAAGTAAATTTCACAGAAATGCCCAAAGTAGGAAAACTAAAAGTATTTACTGGTGATCATAGATCACCTTTCTGGCTAGGTGGAAGTCTTTCCACTCCCAACAGCCACTGCCGGGAATGTAGTCAAAATAAAATTAGAACAGAATGTACCTAGATTTGGCCTAGTGGAAAATATTAATTCAGACAATGGGAGCCACTTTACCTCAAGGGTGTTAAGGGGAATTATGGAAGGTTTACAAATTAGATGGGATTATCACACTCCTTGGTATCCCCCTTCCTCTGGAAAGGTAGAAAGAAAGAATCAAACTCTCAAAAAGCATTATCACCAAACTAGTATTAGAAACCAAAATGCCTTGAACGAAATGTCTCCCAACAGCACTCCTCAGAATTAGGACAGCCCCAAGAAAAGACTTGGGATTGTCCCCCTACAGGTTATTATATGGGCTCCCATATTTGGGCAGAGCTACAGATCTTCCTACTTTGGAAAACAAGGATCATTTCTTAAGAAATTATATACTGGTCATATCCTCTACCCTGTCATCCCTTAGGTTAAAAGGCCTTCCGACTCAAACTCTGCCTCTTGAGTTCACAGTTCACCACTTCCACCCTGGTGACTTGGTGCTGATTAAGACTTGGAAAGAAGACAGACTCCACCCAAGCTGAGAAGGTCCCCATGAAGAAGTGCTCCTAACCACTGAGACGGCCGTGCGAACAGCTGAACAGGGGTGGACTCACTGTACTCAAGTCAAAGGACTGGTAAAAGAGACCTCGGAAGGGAGGGAAAAAGACCAGTGGAAAGTGCACAGGTCACCGGAGGAACCCTTAAAGTTAACTCGGAGAAAAATCTAAAAAGAAAACATGGCCTGGCCCCATTTCTGGAAATTAATATAGCTGAGATGGCCTACTACACAAAGAGCAGAAGGTCAAAATGGAAACTGGCAGGGGATTCCTCCCTACCCAATCAGGTTTGTAATCTATGTAACCAAGATGGTAGCACCCCAGATTATAAGATTTGATGCCTGCCAGGTCTCACCTTGTGGGAATTTCGAAAATCAGAGATAGCTCTCGCAAGTGAATAAATATCTTTGCCCTGAACCAGATACAGGTTACAGTAGGGCATTACCACGCCCAAGCTGGGATGATGTATGGTGAACCACCCAATTCAGGGTTGGACAGTAAACACGGGGTGGGTAACTCCAAGCTGAAGACACTTAAAGAATAAACTACATCTGTCCAACGGCTCCTTGCCAAATGACTGCCAAAATTTAGAATGCAATCCTATACTCATCGCCATTAGCAATCCAGCCGTTCTAGGCCAAGAACCAAAAGTAGCGTCTCAGGTATATACGTTAGGGGCAGACATCACAGGGAAAGACCCCGTAGGGTGATTTGTTCTCAAACTAATCAAAAACTCATCCTCCCATTTGCCTGGAACTACTCCAACTCCAGACTCTAATAAACACTTTAGTCTGCCAAATAATAACCCTAAAAGGGTAAAAATAAATTGAAGTAAAGGATTTAAGGCAAATGTTAGAAATTGAGACAGGGTACAGGGATGTAAATGCCTGGGTCAAACGGATCAAATTTTCGGTACAAGCCCTCAACAAGAGTGACTGCTATGCGTGTGCTGCAGGAGGACCTCAGGCACAGGTGGTTCCATTTCCCCTAGGATGAGGTACCGATCCTGAAGAAATGGATTGCATGCTGACTCTATACCAGGACAAGGATGCATGGGGAAATAAGGCTTGTAAGAGTCTGTCACTGCTCTTTCCCACACTGCAGAGGTCAGATCCCAAAGCAATTCCCTCATTCTCTCCAGGGAATATGAACCACTCCTCTTGCCTCTCTAGATAGGGGGCAGAGTTCAATAAGCCCATGGGAAAACTCTCAATTTGTACCCACATCCTAAATATCACTGGTAAGTCAGGCAATGGCAATCACTCAGCTCTCCATATACCCCAGGCTAACCTCTGATGGTATTGTGGGAAAAGGAACCTCCACAACTTGTTACCATCCAACTGGACCGGGACTTGTGCTTTGGTCCAATTGGCCATTCCCTTCTCCCTGGCATTCCATAAGATACCCGAAAACACAGCCACTGACAGCAGAGAGATATGACAAACTCTTTTAATCCCAATATATGTGTTGACTCAATAGCAGTCGCTACGGGGGTGCCGAATAAATTTAAGGCCCAAAACCAAATAGTTGCTGGGTTTCAGTCAGCACTCTTCTATGGTCAACTATTAATAACAATGTGAACTGAATTAACTACATCTATTAGAGTCAACAGGGATTCATCAATTATACTCAGGATGCCCTCAAAGGGGTGGCTAGCCGGTTAGACGCCACCAGCCGAATGGCCTGGATAAACAGGCTTGCACTAGACATAATGCCAGAAAAAGGGGGTGTATGTGTTACGCTGGGTGGGAAACGTTATACTGTCATTTCCAACAATACTGCCCCAGATGGGACCATCACAAAAGCTTTACAAGGACTGACAACTCTAGCCAACGAACAGGCAGAAAATGCTGGAATGAATAACCCATTTACAGGTTGGCTAAAAATCAGTTTGGAAAACGGAAAGGCACGGTGGCTTCAATCCTTACATCTCACATAATTGTAGAAGGAGTCTTAGCAGTGGGATGTAGTATTATCTTGTGTGTGAGGGGACTAGCACAGAGATTAATTAAAACAGCTATTAATAAACAAATGCCAATAAGTTACCAGCAAAATAACCTGCTACTATTAGAAACCAAAATAAACTCACTCTCATATAAGGAAGAAAGTAAACAACTTCTAAAGCAGTTTGAGGACCAAAACGGTTTAAATGAAAATGAGACCAAAGGAAGTAAATAGAAAAGGAAGGAAAATAAGGAAATTTGTGAGAAAACATTTTAAGTGGTCCATTTTCAAGGCATAATAAATCTAAGTACTGGAAGTCAGCCTGTGGATGTAACAAACCGCACAGCTCATGCACCTAGAAGGTCATGATAAGTGAACAGAATGTAGGGGAGGGGTCAGCCCCTAAAACAGGAGAAAGTTTCATTATTGGGAAATCAAAACTGAAGTGGGGAAAGGGACCAGGGTATAACCTTATAAGGGGGATAATAAAACTTTAGGCAATGTCCAGGAAGACTGTAACCCCACAGTACTCAACCAGTGAGGAACAGGGGGAGGGACTTGCATGCTAGGAAATAAATTAAATGTTGTAACCGTCCCCAGTGTGACCGCCTACCAGACACCAGATCTTGCAAGACTGCCATTAAAAGTCTCGCTTCCGCTGTTCTTCATGTCTCCGAGTCCAGTCTTTGGGTTTGGATGGGTAAATGTGTGTTTCTCACAGGCATGAACCAACATCCCACCAGAATGTTATTGGTGGTAACCCGTCATGGTTTCTTTGAGCCCGAGGAACCATTATTACAGCCTAGAATTTTCAGATTACAACAAATCACAGCTCCACACATACGGCTGCACACATATGGTCCCTCAGGGCATATTTTCCCTATGGACTATACCCCTAGTTCAGTTTTAAGCAATCTGGAAACCTGCTCCAACATTCACTAGAGAATTAAAGACTAATGTGTTGAAATTTTGCCAAAAAAAAAAAAAAAACCAAGAAGGTGTATTAGTCTGTTCTCATGCTGCTAATAAAGACATACCCGAGACTGGTAATTTATAAAGGAAAGAGGTTTAATTGACTCACAGTTCCACATGGCTGGGGAGGCCTCACAATCATGGCACAAGATGAAGAAAGAGTAAAGGGGCTTCTTAATGGTGATGGGCCAGAGAGAAATGAGAGCCAAGCGAAAGGGGTTTCCCCTTACCACGAAACCATCAGACCTTGTGAGACTTATTCACTACCTCAAAAACAGTATGGGGAAAATCATCCCCATGATTCAGCTCTCTCTCACCAGGCCCCTCCCACAACATGTGGGAATTATGGGGGCTATAATTCAAGATGAGATTTGGGTGAGGACACAGCCAAACCATATTACAAGGCTTTGTTCCCTATGAACCAACAGGAGAGCATTATTTTTAAACACTGCCACACATGCTCCCCAAAGTGAGGAACAAAAACGAATCACATCCTGTGTAGTGAGAAGCTATCCTGACCATTGCTAGCTCTGAAAGAATATAACAGAAAGACCTAGGAGCCCTGCAAGCCTTACACTGCATACCACCCTAATTTCTTTCAGACAGGACACCCTGCAGGAATTGAACTGAATCATTTAGAATTCCCAGGTCCAATATCATCCATTAATTACTTCTGCTTCCCGTTCAGCTCCATTTCTCTAAGGGAAATTACATAGGAGTTTTTCTGGGCCATGAAGAAATACAGCTGATGACAACCACTCTACAATATTCTGGGTTTGCATCATTCTACTTCCAGGGAAATAAACTTCACTGCTTACTGAAACTGCAGCGTCCATCAGTGGCCATTTAGGTCTGCAACTAAACAAATGTCAAAGATGTTACTGAGAAGTTACCCAGAAACACTTGTCTGCAAGGCTCTTAATGACAATCAGATCCTTTGTATTAGAGTAAAAAAACTTATAAATGTGACCAAGGATTATAGCATATAATGCCAGGTGACAACATCTCCACAACCCCTTATCAGCTCTATTCTACCTGGAAGATAAATGAAGCCCCTAAAATTCTGTTCCACAGGTATATCATAAGATAAATAGGCAATCCTCCCTTTAAAGACTATCTTTAAAGACTGCTAGCCTAAGCACAGCAGAGGCAAGAAAATGTTTACAAATACTGTTTTGCCTGTTAGACTCTGAAGGAAGCAAACCATGGCACCTGTCAGTGGATACATTAAAGCCAAGATTTTAACTTCTTAGTCCTTTAGTGCCTACTTTTAACATTTTTCTGCCTCACAATTTTGTAACTTCATCTCCCGAACTAATAGCATCATATGGATTGTCTTGTGTTCCCCTCCACTGTAAAAAATTCAGTAACACTTTACTTTTTAAAATATTATTAATAATACCCTAAAATCATGTTAAACTACAGTGTATGGAATCTTTTAGCTGTTTGCTTATACATCAGTAGAGACATCTCTGTTTCCACCCTTCTCAGGTGATCCTGGCAGTACAGTGGTGTGGCTGCCAAGAATGCCATGGGCTGAATACATTCCTTCCATGGCTCTTCCACACTGCAGCTCTCTCTGGGTATTACTGAAGAAACAGTTAAGCACCTGTAAAGCCATTCCATTAGCCCAGTCAGTGCTTTCGACATTGTTTCACAGTGAAACTCAACTCTTAAAATGATGGACAGTCATAAAATACTGAGTCACTGTGCACTTCTCAGGTTCCAAACTGCAGTGCCTTCTAGATAGTAAAATCATTATTTATTCAGCAGCTGCCTAAAATTCCACTTACTATCATCAGGGTGGGGAGTTTGGCAGGTGCAGTAAGCGCAGTAAGAAGCTGGAGTGACAAGAATGTTTTTCAATCACATGTGATGACTGCATCAACAATGCATCCTTATTATTAGCTAGGCTATATGTAATTGGCTTACACTATTTAAAAATAATGATAATGGCTCAACACTACTCATTTTACTCTGGCCTCGTATTACAGAAAAGAAAACTTGATGTCAAGGTCACAAGGTCACATACACACAGCTAAATAGTGGCAAAACTGGAATTTGAACCTAAGTTTAAACTTAAAAGCCCTAAAAGTGATTTTCCACTTTAGTGTAATGCCTCAGGCATTTGGCAGTTATTTGCTGGCAAACGAACAAGAGTCATTAAGCTTGAAGCCAATATTAGACTGCTGAACAACAAAATACAAACTCCATGATAAATTGAGAGGTTGTAAATAGATGCTCTGCTAGTCTTCTACTCTGGTAAAAAAAAAAAAAAAAAAAACACTTAGAGCAATCACTATCTCTTCCACCAAGCCAAAACTATTAACTACAACCAAACTTATCAGCGGAAGAAAAACCCAAATAAACCAGCAAATTTTTCACCAAGTTGCCCCTAACATCCTAGCACATCTAGGATGGGTTATGGCAAAACAACAACAACAACAACAAAAAACTGTCATTTTAGTTTCTCTCTCAGAATGACACAAAACCTTCAAGAATCAGAAACCATTAAAAAATCACAATAATAAGCAAAGAAAGGAGATTTAAAATGAAGAAGAATCAGAATCAGAAATCAGGCTAGGCACAGTGGTTCATTCCTGTAATCCTAGCACTTTGAGAGGCTGAGGTGGGAAGATCACTTGAGGCCAGGAGTTTGAACCAGCCTGGGCAACATAGTGAGATCCTGTCACCACAAAAAATAAAAAGTTTTTAAAAATTAAAAAAAGGGCTGGGCATGGTGGCTCACGCCTGTAATTCCAGCACTTTGTGAGAGGCCAAGGCGGGTGGATCATTTGAGATCAGGAGTTGGAGACCAGCCTGACCGACACGGTGAAACCCTGTCTCTACTAAAAATACAAAAATTACCCAGGTATGGTGGTGCACGCCTGTAGTCCCAGCTAGTTGGGAGGCTGAGGCAGGAGAATTGCTTGAACCCAGGAAGCAGAGGTTGCAGTGCGCCAAGATCGCAGCACTGCACTCCAGCCTGGGTGACAGAGTGAGATTCTATCTCAAAAAAAAAAAAAAAGAGAGAGAGAGAATTAAAAACTGGTCCCTTGTGCCTAGTACACTTCTACTCTGAAACTCAGGAACCTTTCATTACCTTCTGAAATTGAATTCCTACTCAGTGCTCACCTGAAAGGTGAGGGGGTTCCACTTCATCTAGCATCCAGTAGAGTACATGATCCTGTCCTAACCCCCGATCATCACATCAACCTACCACCTAAGGAGTACTCATTCTATGCCAGTCACTGTGCCGACTGTCTTACCTCACCATGAGCTCATGGGGCAACTATTCTCATGCCCAAATCACCAGTGAGGAAACTGAAGCTTTGAGGAGGTCATAGAATTCTGGCATATCCAGAATTTAAATTTAGGCCTGCCTGATCCCACATACTTAAACATTACCCTATACCGCTTTACTCTATTTAAGTCAACAATTACAGAGTAGTAGGCACACTGCTTCATTTAAAGGCCATAAATATTGAAACGGAGGTTGTAGTCTGAAGGTAGAGACCAACGAACAGATAATTTGTACAAATAAATATAATTGTGATCAACTGCTGTGAGAAGAGTTAGGGCAAAGTTATACAGACCTGGGACCTGAACGATGAGTAAGACAGTGCCACCTAGGGGGAAAGGAGTAGCAACGGACAAAAACAAATATCGTAGGCAAAGAAAATCAATTGGTATCTTGGGCATCTCGTTCTCCATCATTACCACAGTCTAATATTTACTTCAAAGGCCTACTTCCTCTATCCTTCTGCCCACAGCCATTCTGCTGTAATTTTCACTAGCTAATTTAAATCCTCTTTCCAAACCCTGCCAGAATAAATACTACAATTTATAAATGTTCCTAGGAAAGATAACATAGGGTAGTACTAAACAGCCAGTACAGCAGACTTAAAACATCTGGCACAAAGAGCCAAAGAAAGCAAAAAAAAAAAAAATGCACATGGAACACCACAAGGTCATGTCCAATTTCCAAACTAATTTCAGTTACAGGAGGCGGAAGAATTAGATCAGGAGTCAAAGCAAGATCCTAAAGGATTTGTAAAAATGGAACCCAGATTCCTCATAACTCATCTATTTTATGGAATAGGACACTTCAGGCTGAATTGGAATTGAATTTCAGACCCAAATGACAATTAACTGTGTCACTTAATCTTTATCTTATATAAATCAATAAATGTCTACTTAAAACAAGGGGGTCAAAAGAATAATATAATGCCTTAAGTGAAAACATTGTATAAAATAATCAAGTTCACTTGAACCCAGGAGGCAGAGGTCTCAGTGAGCCAAGATCATGCCACGGCACTCCAGCCTGTGCAACAGAACAAGACCCCATCTCAAATATATATATATAATAATAATAATAATAATAGGCCAGATGTGATGGCTCACGCCTGTAATCCCAGCACTTTGGGAGGCCAAGGCAGGTGGGACTGCCTGAGCTCAGGAGTTCGAGACAAGCCTGGGCAACACGGTGAAACCCTGTCTCTACTAAACTACAAAAAATTAGCCATGTGGGGCAGTATGCGCCTGTAATCCCAGCTAATCCAGAGGCTGAGACAGGAGAATCACCTGAACCTGGGAGGTAGAGGATGCAGTGAGCCAAGATCGCGCCACTGCACTCTAGCCTGGGCGACAGAGCAAGACCCCATCTCAAAATAATAATAATAATAGGCTGGGCGCTGTGGCTCACGCCTGTAATCCTAGCACTTTAGGAGGCTGAGGTGGGTGGATCACAAGGTCAGGAGTTTGAGACCAGTCTGGCTAATATGGTGAAACCCTGTCTCTACTAAAAATGCAAAAATTAGCTGAGCTTGGTGGCGTGCACCTGTAATTTCAGCTACTTGGGAGGCTGAGGAAGGAGAACCGTTTGAACCCGGGAGGTGGAGGCTGCAGTAAGCTGTGACTGCACCACTGCACTCCAGCCTGCGTGACACAGTGAAACCTCATCTCGAAAAAAATAATAATAATAGTAATAATTAAGTGAAACAGGCACAGTGGCTCACGCCTGCAATCTCAGCACTTAGGGAGGGTGAGGCAAAGAATTACATGAACCCAGAAGGCAGAGGCTACAGTGAGCCAAGACTGCAGCAAGCACTGTACTCGTCTGGGCAACAGAGTGAGACTATCTTTAAAAAAAAAAAAAAAAAAAAAAATCAAGTGTGTTTCATTAATTAAATGAAATAATTTTTACTGAATGCTCCTTGTATTGGAAATGGGAGGAAAGGATGATTACATAAAATAGGATGTCTAGGAACTAACTCTATGTTAACTAGCCTAAAGAACAACATAGTAGGCCGGGCGCGGTGGCTTATGGCTGTAAACCCAACACTTTGGGAGGCTGAGGTGGGCAGATCACCTGAGGTCAAGAGTTCGAGACCAGCTGGCCAACATAGCAAAACCCTGTCTCTACCAAAAATACAAAGGTTAGTCAGGCGTGGTGGTGCATGCCAGCAGTCCCAGCTACTCTGGGAGGTGAAGGCACAAGATCACATGAACCTGGGAGGTGGAGGCTGCAGTGAGCTGAGATCGCACCACTGCACTCTTGCCTGGGAGATAGAGCGAGGCTCCATCTCAACAAAAAGAATGACATAGTGAAGGTGGAACAGCCATTTCCTAACTTGTTTTATGGTAATGTCCACATGTTCCAAAATGAACTGCTATCTGTGAGCGCTATAAATCCATTATTAGACTGCTCTGAGTATCTAAGCAGGTATCAAAGAACCTAACTGGGCTATGAGGACCAAGGATCACACTTTGTCTTTTCAACCACACAGTAAAATGATCAGTAATGTAATCTGAGTAGAAGAAAAATGATACTCTAACACAATCTACATGTTTACCTGGCACCAAAGAAAAATCCCAACTTAAATCTCAAGAAATCAAATATCCTTTATGTTTAAAGCACATAAATTACACCTAGTAAATTTTCTCTTCAGTGGAAAGTCACTTTACAAACCCAAGCCAGGCACTTTCCAGAAATAGAAAAATTATTCTTTGAATTAGATAGCAAAGGCTTCCCAGCCTGCAAATGAATCTGAGCCACTCTGAATATACAGCCTTCATCCCAGCTATTAAAGACCTCTTCTGGGCAGCCTGCATTCTGGCCACAGATTAACGTACATAAGTACCACAAATAAATCAAGATAGCCCAACAGCAATTCTGAGGAGTGGAGAACATTCTGCCTAGTCCTTGTGTCCAAAACATTGGCAAAATGAGTAATCAGCAGGGTACAGTGACAGCAATCAGTAGAAATAAAAGATCCCACAACTCACTTTTTTGAAGAGAAACTAGGAACGGATCTCAACTACTTCCTATATCTCTTACTACTCCTGAAGACAAAATTAGGAGTTGGATAAAATATTCTCAGTTTTTGTGCCACTGAACTTAAATATAGCATTCATAGCCTGTCATTTCCAACCAGCAATCCCTTTATATCATAATTATTTAATACTTTTTTTTCCAGGGGGGTGGGGGGTGGTATGCAGTGCAGGGGAGACCTGGTCTCACTCTGTCACCCAGGCTGGAATGCAGTGGCACCATCATGGCTCACTGCAGCCTCCTGGACTCAAACCATCCCCTTACTATCTCAGCCTCCCCAGTAGCTAGGACCACAGGCACGCAGCAGCACATCCAGCTAATTTTTTTATTTTTTTATTTTTTGTAGAGACCAGAGTTTCACTACGTTGCCCAAGTGGGCCTTGAACTCCTGGCCTCAAACGATCCACACCCTTCTCAGCCTCCCAAAGTGCTGGGGTTACTGACATGAGCCACCATGCCCAGCCTATAATACAATTTATATTCAAATCATCCCTTTTTCTTCTAAACCCATTCTTTCTTCTCCACCCTATAAGTGCTATTTGCTGATGGCACAACCATATTCCCCACCATTCAATCAAATCCTTAAAAGGGTCTTTGCAAATTCCCCTTTGTCTTGTACATCTGACTTAATTGCTAATTTGTACTCATCCTACTTCCATAATAATGTGTACCCTTCCCCTCCTCCCCAGCTGCCTCCCTCAATGTCTCTCAACCAGACCTCTGTAATAACCTTGTAACCAATTTCCTTGTGGATGGTCTCTATTGCTGCTAAATTAATCCTTTGGAAACACAGGTCTTATCTCATTCCTCTGAATAAAAACTTTCAGTGGCTCTCCATGCCTAATGTCATACTCAGTCAAGGCCCTGTGGGAGCTGACTGAACCTACTTTTCCAGTCTTTGTTTCTTTTTCCTTCACTAAGGTTATGCCTAATCCAACAAAAAAAATTTCTTTCCCTCAGCTGTGCCTTTGCTTTTCCCACTCTTCCTGCTTGAATGTCTTTTTTTCCCCACCTGATACCGGAAATTGCAAAAGGGCAAGAACATTGTCTGCTTTGCTCCCCATTATAATCATGCTGCCCGAAACACTGCTTGACATATCTGTTGAATAAATGAAATTCCTCTACTCTTACAACCCAGCTCAAAAGCCACTCCTGCCACTGTCCAATCAAAACTTAGCAAACAGCCTTACTAAAGAAAACTCCTCCAATGTCTTAATGGGGTGGGGTCAGGGGAGAATTCCAAAAGCACTTTGTATCAATCTTAAGGCACTTAATATTCCTATCCTATACATGGCACATACCCTACCATAAATGACCTTGTCTAGTACATTTATAAGTTATCTATCACAATGTCTTGCACACAGTTTAAGCATGCATAGAGTAGATACACTTCACTGTTATTATTTATTCATTCATTTATTCAGTATTTAAAGAGCTTGTCATCTGGCAGGGACTGTTCTTAGCACTGGCGTATAGCATTGTAAAATATGATAAAGCCTTGCTTCTCTGAAAAGAGACAAAGAATATCAGAAACAAGAGAACAAGATAATTTCTGATGGTTAAAAATAATGAGAGGGGCCGGATGCAGCGGCTCATGCCTGTAATCCCAGAAATTTGGGAGGCCGAGGCAGGTGGATCACCTAAGGTAAGGAGTTCAAGACCAGCCTGGCCAATATAGTGAAACCCCATCTCTACTAAAAATACAAAAAAATTAGCCAGACTTGGTGGGGGGAGCCTGTAGTCCCAGCTACTTGGCAGGATGAGGCAGAAGAATCGCTTGAACCAGGGAGGCAGAGGTTGCAGTGAGCCGAGATTATGTCACTGCACTCCAGCCTGGGAGACAGAGTGAGACTCTGTCTCAAAAAAATAATAATAATAATAATAATAATGATAGGGAATATGATCAATCCTAACTTAGGACAGTATCTACTACAGAAAGGATGGTAGCACTTAGGCACAGTGGCTCATGCCTGTACTCCCAACACCGGGAGGCCAAAGAAGGAGGAAAGCTTGAGCCCAGGAGTTCAAGATCAGCCTAGGCAACACAGCAAGATTCCATCTCCACAAAAAAAAAAAAAAATTTTTTTAATTAGCTGGGCATGATGGCACACACCTGTAGCCCCAGCTACTCAGGAAGCTGAGGCAGAGGACTGCTGGTACCCAAGAGGTTGAGGCAGCAGTGAGCCATGATTATGGCATTTTACTCCAGCCTGGGCGACACGGTGAGACCCTGTCTCAAAAAAAGGAAAGGATGACAGAAAAATTCAAAGGTTGAAACTAGTCAAATCATTTCATTTCTGAAATTACTAGAACTCTGAAAAAAATTACAAAAACCAAAGTTCAACATTTCAGTCACTTAAGAGTAAAAAATAATGGCAGTAAACAAAATGTTCATATAAGGATTAATGAAAACCTGTAACATCAATCTAATATTTTCAAGAAACAGAGAGGCCGGGCGCAGTGGCTCACGCCTGTAATCCCAGCACTTTGGGAGGCCGAGGTGGGTGGATCACCTGAGGTCAGGAGTTCAAGACCAGTGTGGCCAACATGGTGAAACCCCCCCGCATCTGTACTAAAAATACAAAAATTATCTAGGCATGGTGGCACGTGCCTTAATCCCAGCTACTCAGGAGGCTGAGGCAAGAGAACTGCTTGAACTCGGGAGGCAGAGGTTGTAGTGAGCCGAGTTCGTGCCACTGCACTCCAGCCTGGGTGACAGAGTAAGACTCTGTCTCAAAAAAATAAGACAGAAATAAGAAAGCCAAAAGCTAGAAACGAAATACCTAAATTATGAAGGTGAGAAATGTAGGTTTCCCTTCTTTTCCTAGATTTTCCTCTGATAAGAACTATTTACAAATGATGAAGCCCATGTATTGGCATTAAAACATTCTCTGGACAAAATGAGCTTTCAAGAAAACAGTGGCCAGGGACGAAGGCTCACACCTATAATCCCAGCACTTTGGGAGGCTGAGGCGGGCAGACCACAGGAGTTTGAGACCGGCCTGGCCCACACGGTGAAACCTCGTCTCTACTAAAAATACAAAAATTAGCTGGGTGTAGTGGCGGGTACCTGTAGTCCTAGCTACTCGGGAGGCTGAGGCAGGAGAATCACTTGAATCCCCCGTGCCACTACATTCCCAGCGTGGATGACAGAGTGAGAAACCCTGTCTCAAAAAAAAAAAGAGTGAAGAAAAGGCAGGCAACGTGTCTAATCTAGATTTTAAGCAACCTCATTCTTAACATTATGCTACATTTTGCATACTAAAGTAAGAATATAGGTTCATAGGCTGGGTATGGTGGCTCATGCCTGGGCCGAGGCGGGCAGATCACTTAAGGTCAGAAGTCTCAAACTTCTGAATTAGCCAGACTTGGTGGGGGGAGCCTGTAGTCCCAGCTACTTGGCAGGATGAGGCAGAAGAATCTGCACTCCAGCCTGGCCAACATAGCGAAACCCCATCTCTACTAAAAATACAAAAAATCAGCCAGGCGTGGTGGCGCACGCCTGTAATCCCAGCTACTGGGGAGAGGCTGAGACAGGAGAATCACCTGAACCCAGAAGGCAGAAGTTACAGTCAGCTGAGATCACGCCACTGCCCTTCAGCCTGGGCAACAGAGCAAGATTCCATCCCCTCACCCCCATCCCCCCACAAAAAAAAAAAGAAAAAACACAAGCAAGCAGCATCCCACTATAATAGGTCCAAGATTAGGTAAGGATTATACTGAAACATATCAGGGTTATGGAATATGCAATTTACCAATACTTTTGAAACAAAATAGTAGCATGATAACTAAAGGGGATAAGCTATATTTATATTTACATGGCTTCCCTGGGAAGGTCAACAAAAAAGAACTATGTTCTCAGGGGCAAGCGTGGTGGCTCCTGCCTGTAATCTCAGCACTTTGGGAGGCTGAGGCAGGAGAATCTCCTGAGCTCAGGAGTTCCGGGACCAGCCTGGGCAACATAGTGAGATCCAGTCTCTACTAAAAAAAAAAAAAAAAAAAATAGGGCCAGGCGCGGTGGCTCACGCCTGTAATCCCAGCACTTTGGGAGGCCAAGGTGGGTGGCTCACGAGGTCAGGAGATCGAGACCATCCTGGCTAACACGGTGAAACCCCGTCTCCACTAAAAATACAAAAAATTAGCCGGGCGTGTTGGCAGGCGCCTGTAGTCCCAGCTACTCGGGAGGCTGAGGCAGGAGAATTGCTTGAACCTGGGAGGTGGAGGCTGCAGTGAGCCGAGATCGCACCACTGCACTCCAGCCTGGGTGACAAAGCAAGACTCTGTCTCAAAAATAATAATAATAATAATAATAATAATAATAATAATAAAAATACTTTGGGAGGCTGAGGCAGGCAGATCACCTGAGGTCAGGAGTTCAAGGCCAGCCTTGCCAACATGGTGAAACCCTGTCTCTACTGAAAATACAAAAACTAGCTGGGTGTGGTGGCACGTGCCTGTAGTCCTAGCTACTTGGGAGGCTGAGGCAGGAGAATCACTTGAACCCAGGAGGCAGAGGTCACAGTGAGCCAAGATCATGCCACTATACTACAGCCTGGGCGACAGAGCAAGACTCCGTTTGAAAAAAAAAAAAAGAGAGAGACAATGTGGAGAATGTGGCCTCACTATGTTGCCCAGGCTGGTCTTCAACTCCTGGCCTCAAGTAATCCTCCTGCTTCTGACTCCCTAAATGCTGAGATTACAGGCGTGAGCCACCACACCCAGCAGCAAAAATCTTTTTTAAAAAAATTAGCCAGGCATAGTGACATATGCCTGTGGTCCCTACTACTTGGGAGGCTAAGGTGGGAGGATCCCTTGAGCCAGAGCCCAGGAGGTAGAGGCTGCAATAAGCCATGATCATGCCACTACACTCCAGCATGGGCAACGGAGGAAGAACTTGTCTCAGAAACAATTATGTTCTCTACAGTTATTAGTCTTGGCAGTTGCTGAAATATAAAAAGGAACTTCTTAAAATGCATTAAACACAAACAGAGTGGTATCTAATAGGATAATTTTAAAATACTGCTTTACTTCATCAACAAAACTATGTATGTCCTAAAAAATACCAGACGACAAAGTGCTTAACCAAAGTCCAACTTTATACATGAAATCTGTTCAGAATTAGCTAGGTGAGGTGGCAAAAGCCTGTAATCCCAGCTACTCGGGAAGCTGAGGCAGGAGAATCGCTTGAACCCAGGAGGTGGAGGTTGCAGTGTGCCAAGACTGTGCCACTGCACTCCAGCCTGGGCAACAAGAGCGAGACTCTGTCTAAAAAAAAAAAAAAAACAAAAAACAAAAACAAAAACAAAAACTGTTTAGACCTTCTCAGTGGGAGTATACGCTTTCTGGAAAGCAATTTGGCCATATGACATAATATGCATTTTTGACCCAAAAATACCAACTCTGTGGAATGCATCCTCAGGAAATGTAGATCAAATTGAGTACAACAGGAAAACATAAGAAATCGCTCAAATGTCCAATGAGGGAATTACCAAATATGGTATATCCACAAGACAAACCACAATGGAATAAACTATGAAGACATGAAAAATGTTTTAGATAGAAAAATGCATACACTGTAACAATTAAACCAGAATATAAAGCATTATAAGTAATATTATCTCAGAACTTTTAAAAAGACATATGGATAGACATATTAAAAAAACAAAAACGAAATGCTTTTAATGTTTATAGTAGTTAATCTTGGATGATAGAAATAAGTGGCTTCTTCTACTTTATACTATTCTTATCTCCACTAATGAGCCTGTATTATTTTGGTAACACAAAATTTTCAGAAAAAAATTTTTTAATAATATTTGAGTAACTTTTTTATAGGTTCAATGTATTTTATATCCATGTTCAGTAACCATCTACTTACTATATCTTTGAAAAACTTAAAAAATCCATTAACTTATGAAATATCTAAGACAGTCATTTAGAATGCATTATTGCACTCTAACAGCCTCTTAATGAGAACATTTGGCTTTCAAGATTCTTGGTCTGCAAGGAAAAACAAATAATTGGAGAGCGGATGAAGGGTAGAGTACTTTATGGAAGGTAGAGATGTTCCTTTGTAACATGCCTCATTTTCCACAACTCGGAATCTATACTTGAAGACCACCTTATTGGAAAACTAGCGTCTCCAGTAAGTTTCAGATGTGTAAAACATTTAGACTTGAACCACAGTCCATTTTCTTTAAAAATGGTTTTTGCCATCCTTACCTCCCAAGAAATTAAATAATAAGCAATACAATCAAATACAAAATTATTTCTGCTTTTGTTTATTTTTTCTTTTTTTGAGACAGATTTTCACTCTGTGGCCCAGGCTGGAGTGTAATCGCCCGAAATTCGGCTCAACGCAACCTCCGGCTCCCAGGTTCAAGCGATTCTCTTGCCTCAGCCTCCTGAGTAATGCCAAGCTAATTTTTGCATTTGTAGTAGAGACTGGGGTTTCACCATGTTGGTCAGGCAGGTCTCAAACCCCTGACCTCATGATCTGCCCACCTCGGCCTCCTAAAGTGCTGGGATTACAGGCATGAGTCAATGCGCCCGGCCCTCTGCTTTTTAAAGATATTAAAGGTACTTCAACAACTCAATAATATCTGCGGGCCAGTTATTTAAATATCCAAACATAATATTCCACTCTTACTTTCTACAGATTATCATTCCTTCTCCTAATTCACGTTCATAGATAAATATACAGTCCTCAAATGTTACTCAATATGCTTAAGATGCCTGGATTTAAAACTCTCTCTACTTTCTAGAGTGACACATAGTACTCATTACGTCTGTATTTCTGATTGTATAAAGCAAACATTTTATATACAATACAAAAAGTGCAGCTGATTTTTTAAATTAGATTAAATACAAAAAAGATGTTTAATGGATTAAGATCTCCCAATTCACAGTTCTATGGTTCTAACCTCAGCTGGATCTAAAGAGGTGGGAAAAGTAGAAAGTACACTGGTCCCGGATTCTAATTCTATCTCTGCTACTAATTAGCTTTGTTGCCTTAGGAATTCCACTTAACCTCACTAGATCTGCTAGCCACATCTAAAAACTGAGGGTTAAATTAGACTACTTAATTAAGGTTTCTACAAACTCTTTTAAAAATGATTCTAGGTTCATATTTCTACAGTTTTCCCAAATATCTTCTTTTCCTAATTCTCAGCAGTAATAAACTTTTCCTTGGATTAACCTCAGATATCAACAATGCGCAAATGTGTAAACAAATTTTTATACTTCCATTTAAAAAATACATAATGTCCATAAGATTTATCCCATATTATTTTGGTAAATCCTATTTTTTTAATAACTATAACATATCTAAGAGCCCCAGTTAAAAATAACTATTACTCAACATACATTACACATGTAGGCACATGACTTATTGTGCAATAACTGCCAGAACAGTTAGTAATGGAAAATACTTCATTCCCTGACACTAATCAGAAAATTAAAGACTAGGTTGTTACTTTTTTATAACGTCCAAAACAAAAGAGAACACTATACATACCAAGTGTCCCTACATAAAATTGGATTAAATGAGGTATCATTTCAGTTTTAAAATCCTAAGGAAAAGCATTTTAAGTCTGAGCATTCTGTAACTAAGCAGCATTATCTTTTAGACTTAAACCAAACCCTACATATAATAGTAATTCAGCTTCATGAACCTTTTGAGTAAGTTAAATGACATCTATTAAATCTTCCTTAATGTTTAAGGCACATGTAGTGACATTTTAATTTGTTTACAAAATGTTGACTTTTACAAAAAGAAAACTGGCTTCAGCTGAAGCTTTTCATACCTGAGAAGTTGCTTCTTAAATTTGAATGAATAAATGGTCAACTTTCTAGAGTGACACGTAGTACTCAACACACCTGTATTTCTGATTCTATAAAGTAAACATTTTATATACAATACAAAAAGTGCAGCTGATTTCTTAAAAGGCTAAGCTTACTATTTTAGACACATTGTTTCTACCTAAAAATCTGTAAAATCATCTTTAATCACTAACTTGGATTTTAATCACTATATCCTCAATATATTCTGTAAGAATCAGGGGTTAGGTTAGAGCCTTGAGGTTAAAAAGTATGAAATTTACTGGGGTCCTCTTTTCAGCATCTTAAAAGCATCAGTCAATTACAGCTCAGATTTTTTTTTCTTTTTTAAATTAGTATTACTTTTAATTGACAAATCATAACTGTATACATTTATGGAATACAAGATGTTCTGATACATGTTTACCATGTGGAATGGCTAAATCAAGCTAATTAACACATCTATCACCTTATCTTTGTGACTTTCTTTTTCTTAACTGAAGCTACCCACACCATTACAATTTTAAAAAGGATAGTCTAATGATAACAGTGGGCCAGGCACAGTGGCTCACACCTGTAATCCCAGCACTTTGGGAGACCAAGGCAGGCACATTACTTGAGACCAGGAGTTCAAGAACAGCCTGCCCAACATGGTGAAACCCCATCTCTACTAAAAATACAAAAATTAGCTGGATGTGGTGGCAGTCGCCTGTAGTCCCAGCTACTCCGGAGGCTGAGGCACAAGAATAGCCTGAACCCAGGAGGCAGAGGTTGCAGTCAGCCAAGATCACGCCACTGCACTCCAGCCTGGGCAACAGAGCAGGACTCCATCTCAAAAAAAAAAAAAAGATAATACTGGAGCCACTGGTTCACTTTGACTTCAACAGCTTTGCATTAGTTTTGTTGTTGTTAAGCATAATAATCTAATGGGGGGGCGGGGGGAACACATGATGCGATCACTTTCCACAATCCATAAATCCACTACTGCAGCCCACATCTGGATAGACAGTGATTCAAAGTAGAAAATGATACTACCTGAGCCCCTTCTCAGTATTTTTCAAGCCATTGTTCCTGCATTCAATGGGTACACCCAATTACAAATAACAACAACAGTTACCATTTACCTATCCCCTTCTGTGGACCAATATGAGTGCTAGCCACTTAACATTTTTCATGTCATTTAATCCCTAGAGTAACTCTGTAAGAAACATATCATTACCTCCATTTAATAGATGGGAAAGTAAGGACTCAAAGAGGATATAAGGCTGCTAAGTGGCAGAGCCAGATTTCAAATCCAGGGTTGTCTGACTTCAAAGGTCATGCTCATTAAGCTACACTGTCTACTGAAAACAGAAGCATGAAAATCAGCAAGAAGTTTCTCAAAGATTTGCTCAACTTTTCAGACATCCCATGCATAACGACCTAACTGCAACAAATACAAATGGCTGTATTAATACACCTATCTACATGATACATTAATTCAATGTTGTCAAAAGAACAAGATTTACAAGATGACTCTAATTCTCAGCTCAAGGGGATATGAGAAAATTTAGTTAACTGAGCTCAACTTCACTCAAGCTTATGCCTCATCTTTTCCATATTATAGAAAAGTTATAGCCGGATGTGATGGTTCAAGCCTATAATCCCAGTACGCTGGAAGGCCAAGGCAGGAAGACTGCTTGAGGCCAGGAGTTCAAGACCAGCCCTGGCAACATAGCAAGAGCCCATCTCTATAAAAAAAAATTTTTTAAATAAATAAATAAATAGCCAGCCACAGTAGTGGCACGTGCCTGTAGTCGCAGCTACTTGGGAGGCCGAGGCAGGGAGGAACACATGAGCCAGGAGTTGGAGGCTGCAGTGAGCTACGACTGCACCACTGCACTCCAGTCTGGGCGAAGATCCTGCCTTCAAAAAAAAAAAAAGGAAAAGAAAAAAATTCTAATATAAATATGTAATCTGAAGTTCATTTTTCCTCATTAATTTTAGTGGTATTAGGCCAGGAACAGTGGCTCATGCCTGTAATCCCAGCACTTTAGGAGGCCAAGGCAGGAGGCTCGATTGAGCCCAGGAGTTCAAGGCTGGCCTGGGCAACATAGGAAGATCTTATCTCTACCAGAAAAAAAAAAAAAAAAAAAAATTAGTGGTATTAGATACACATTCCACTCTTCTATTCCTGTGGAAGCTCATAAAATCATAATATTACAATAGGTGGCCAGGCATGGTGGCTCACGCCTGTAATCCCAGCAATTTAAGGGTTCAAGTTGGGCGGATCACATGAGGTCAGGAGTTTGAGACCAGCCTGAGCAACACAGCAAAACCCGTCTCTACTAAAAGTAATTAGCCGGCCGTGGTGGAGGACTTCTGTAATCCCAGCTACTCAGGAGGTGAAGGCAGGAAAATCGCCTGAACCTGGGAGGTGGAGGTGGCAGTGAGCTGAGATCTCGCCACTGCACTCCAGCCTGGGGGACAATGCGAAACTCCGTCTCAAAAAAAAAAAAAAGTAATAATAATAATATTAGAAAAGGAGCCGAACAACAAGCAGGTAAAGCTTCCTTACACACACCATTCTTCAAAGGACGTTGGGGTTTCTGCTAATCTCTTTTTCTCCAAGACTTACTCACTCCTGTTGCTTTATTACTGCAAGGACTAAGAATCACAAGTTACCTATTTTCTCAAACATGAAAGCTGTGCTTGAATCATTCTTGTGTAATCTAACCAGTCGGACAGCTAGTCTTCAGGATTTCAACAGTCATTGAAAAGGTGGAAGAACTGCTGCCATCTCTCTTCAGAACAGTTCTAAAACTCCCCTGGCGTGTACAAGCCACTACCAGCTAAAACTGAGTCACAGCAACTCTTGGGCTCTAAATCAAGATCGAGGAGAAATCTTTCGCTCCTATTTCTTTCCCAACCAACCAAACAAGCAAAACGAAATAATCATCTTTCTACTCAATCATTGCTGAATAAACACCACATTCTATGTAAGTCCTCCGTGCCATTTTCCTTCCACCCATTCCCTGTGCCTGCTAAGCTATGTACCTGTCCAGTACCTTCTTTTCTCTTCAAGTGAAAAACACCATTGAAAGACCAACCCCGCTTTCGCAGGGTAGTTAACTTTATGCTGACTGCAGATCCATCTTATCTACTCGCTTAAAACAATTAACTCTTAGCTTCATAAATACTATGTATTGTGGGCTAGCTGGAGCTCAGCCATCAGCTTGGTCTCCGCGCCTGGGTGAGGAGTGAAAACAAGTAACTGAATTAGATGGGGCGAGCTGCCCACAAAATTCAGGAAGGCGCCCACACTGGTCTCCCGCTTTCACAATGGGGCTATTGGTCCAAAGTGGCAACTTAAGAGAGGATCTTAATGCTTACGCTTTCTCATAGGGCTGACGGATTTGCCAAATCCCACCCTTTGGGAAAGTGACAGACTGGACTTAACTCTTTGGCTGCCCCTACTGGGCAAACCCAATGGAAACCCCAATCCCCAAGTGCTTTAAAAAATATGACGAGCCCAATTTAACTCTTTCCGAGCCCCCGCGGCGTTGAGGACACAGCCCTTGGAAAATGTCTACACAGACTTAACCCTTCCGCTGCCGATCTCAGTGCTACTCCCCGCGCCGCCAACACGCGGGAAATTCCAAATTCTGGCCCTCGGGAGGTGACAGGCCCAGCTTCGCACGCCCCCCCGCCATCAGTCCCATCGCGCCGAGGGGAGCCCCAACTCAGGCCTTCTAGAGGCGTCGGGCCGGACTCCGGGCTGCGGAGCCCCGGGCAAGAGCGTGGGCGGGCACTCACCGCGATGACATTGACGAAGGTGGTCTTGCCCGAGTACTGCAGCCCCACGAGCGTCAGCTCCATCTCCTCCTTCCAAAAGAGCGAACGGAACCAGTCCAGCAGGCGGGAGATGAGCGCCAGCATGATGGCGGCCGGGATCGAGGACGGACGGGACGACGGACGAGCGGCGGCGTCGACGACTTCCACACGAGCGGGCCTCCGCCTAGACCCCCCAACGGCTCCTCGGTGCCCCGGCGCGACGCGGGCGGACACCGGCGGGCAGCAGCGGCCAGAGCCAGGAAGCTAAGCGGGTCATATGACTCGCCCTACCCCCCACGCCCGTCTCGGCGCCGCCGTCTGCACCCACGGCAAGAGCGGCGCGGCCCGTCTGACCAGGCCCCCCCGCCGCTGGCAGCGCCACCTGGTGGGCATGCCCCGCAGCACAGCGTACCCGCGGGCCCCCTTGAGGCTTTCTCTCCATTCATTCACTGTTGGTTCTTCCGTCATTCATCCACTTATTCATTCGTTAATTCATTCATTCTTTTTTTTTCTATAATCGTTCATCAACAATCTACTCTGCAGGAAGACTTCAAGACTCTGGAAGAGTTAGCTTGGAATAAAACTTCCTGTCCTACATTTTTGGTAGTAGCAAAAGATAATGTTAACTTAAAAATCACACAGTTTATAAATTTAGAAAGGAGAGCTTTATTTCTTAAGAAGGAGATTATAACCTGTAGGCAGGAAGTGCAGCCTCAGGCTAAAAAAAAAAAAAGTAAGCACTTTGAGAGAGGGAAGGGTGCAACAAGAATTTATATTGAAGGGTTGGCCAAGTAAACATATTTCACTTATGGAAGGAGCTATTAATATGTATGAAGGTGGTGGTCCTAACACACATATAGTGAACAAATCTGTATGGTTCATATGACTTTGTTCATTTAAGGGTGGCGACTTAACATTTAAATGTATTATAATCAGGCAGGGTGTGGTGGCTTATGCCTGTAATCCCAGCACTTTGGGAGGCCAAGATGGGCAGATCACCTGAGGTCAGGAGTTTGAGACCAGCCTGACCAGCCTGGTGAAGCCCCATCTCTACTAAAAAACAAAATTAGCCGAACGTGGTGGCATGCACCTGTAGTCTCAGCTGCTTGGGAAGCTGAGGTGGGAGAATTGTGTGAACCCAGAAGGTGAAGGTTGCAGTGAGCCGAGATCATGCCACTGCACTTCAGCCTGGGTGACAGAGTGAGACCCTGTCTCAAAAAAAAAAAAATTAATAAATAAATAAAGTAAATGTATTATAATCAGGCCCTCCACATCAGCAGACCAGAAAGGCATTCAAGTGCTTGGCCTCTGTAAAACCAGCCAGAACTGAGCTGGGCGTGGTGGCTCACAGCCTGTAATCCCAACACTTTGGGAGGCTGAGGCGGGTGGATCACGAGGTCAGGAATTTGAGACCAGCCTGGCCAACATGGTGAAACTCCGTCTCTACTAAAGATAAAAAAATTAGCCCAGGCCAGGTGCAGTGGCTCATGCCTGTCAATCCCAACACATTGGGAGGCCAAGGCGGGCAGGTCACCTCAGGTCAGGAGTTCAAGACCAGCCTGACCAACATGGTGAAACCCCGTCTCTACTAAAAATACAAAAATTACCCAGGCGTGGTGGCGGGTGCCTGTAATCCCAGCTATGCCGGAGACTGAGGCAGGAGAATCGCTTGAATCCGGGAGGCAGAGGTTGCAGTGACCGAGATCATGCCCCTGCACGCCATCCTGGGTGACAGAGCAAGACTCCATCTCAAAAAAACAAAAACAAAACAAAACAAAAAGCCAGCCAGAACCAATGCATGGATGCATAGTAAGCTGTCTCTTAACAGGAGAAAGTTACAGAAGTCAGTCTCTTGTCTAATCAAAGCCACAGTTAGGCTTGTGGAACAGATCAGTTAGCCTGCATCTGGAAGAGAGTTGTAACTGTTTTAATTGTGTTTATTTCCAGGCCAGTGCTGGTTTAGCTGGTAGAGAAAAAGAAAAACCTTGCAGTTAGTCATTTAACCCTTGCCTAGTATGGCCTTAGGTCCTGTTTATAATTTGGTATCTAATTGTCACAGAGTCCATTTTGTCAGTCTTATGATCTCTATTTTAATGTGAATGTTGGTCATTTGTTGTTTCTAAACCACATAAGGGAGGAGGTATAACCAGGTGTGACTGACTTCCCATCTTGTCGAGGGAAGGAACTCAGTTTCTAAGATTTGCCTAGGATCTCTTTGTCCAGGAAGGGTCTGTGTAGTCAGTTGAGGGAGCTTAGTTTTTATGTTTATTTGATTTTGAGACAGAGTCAAGCACAGTTGCCCAGGTTGGAGTGCAATGGCAGATCATAGCTCATTGCAGCCTTGAATTCTTAGGCTTAAGTGATCCTCCTGCTTCAGTTTCTCAAAGTATTGGGATTACAGGCATGAGCCACCATGCCCATACCCAGCCCAGGAATTTTTTTTTTTTTTTTTTTTTTTTTTTTGAGATGAGTCTCCCTCTGTTGCCAGGCTGGAGTGCAGTGGCGCAATCTCAGCTCACTGCAACCTCAGGCTCCTGGGTTCAAGCAATTCTCCTCCCTCAGCCTCCCGAGTAGCTGGGACTACAGGCACACCAACAAGCCAGGCTAATTTTTGTATTTTTAGTAGAGATGGGGTTTCACCATGTTGGCCAGGATGGTCTCAATCTTTTGACCTCATGATCTGCCCACTTTAGCCTCCCAAAGTACTGGGATTACAGGAGTGACCCACTGGGCCCAGCCCAGGATTTTATTTTTAGTTTACAATGGGAAGCAATGAGTGTCTATCAATAGGGAACTGATTAACCAGGATGTGTCCCCAGAAAAGAATACTATGCAGCTGTAAAAAAAAAAAAAAAAATATATATATATATATATATATATATGAAGAAGAAAGTTATCTGTAAACTGATAAAGAATGATGATGAGGAAATATTTTCAAGAGACAAAAAAATCAAGGTTCATGGCTGGGCACAGTGGCTCACACCTGTAGTCCCAGCACTTTGGGAGGGTAGATCACTTGAGGCTGGGAATTTGAGACCAGCCTGGCCAACATGGCAAAACCCCATCTCTACTAAAATTACAAAAATTAGCCAAGCGTGGTGGTGCGTGCCTATAATCCCAGCTATTCATGAGGCTGAGGCAGGAGAATCCCTTGAACCCAGGAGGCAGAGGTTGCAATGGGCTGAGATTGTACCACTGTATTCCAGCCTGGGTGACAGATTAAGACTGTCTCAAGGCCAGGCACAGTGGCTCATGCCTGTAATCCCAGCACTTTGGGAGGCCGAGGCGGGTGGATCACAAGGTCCGGAGATCGAGACCATCCTGGCTAATGCTGTGAAAACTCGTCTCTACTAAACATACAAAAAATTAGCTGGGCGTGGTGTCGGGAGCCTGTAGTCCCAGCTACTGGGGAGGCTGAGGCAGGAGAATATCGTGAACCCGAGAGGCAGAGCTTGTAGCGAGCTGAGATTGCGCCACTGCACTCCAGCCTGGGCGACAGAGTGACACTCCCTCTCCAAAAAAAAAATAGACTGTCTCAAAAAAAAACAAAAAAAGTCAGGGTTCAGACTGTGTACATAATGATAATTGGAATGTAAGATGAGAAAATAATAACGCATATGATTATACATATATAAGCATGTGTGTATGGTATCTGCATAAAGAAATACTAGGAAATGAATAAAAATGATTTCCTATGGGGGTAGGAAAAACTGGATGTCTGGTGGCAGAAATGGAAATGAGACTTGTCCAGATAACTTTTATACCACTTTGATTTTTCTCTTTTTCTTTTGTGTATTTATTTGTCCTATTTTATTTTATTTTTATTTGTTTTTGAAGACAGAGTCTCATTCTGTTGCCCAGATTGGAGTGCAGTGGCACAATCTCAGCTCACTGCAACCTCCACCTCCCGGGTTCAAGCGATTCTCTTGCCTCAGCCTCTCAAGTAGCTGGGATTACAGGAGTGTGCCATCACATCTGGCTAAGTTTTTGTATTTTTAGTAGAGATGGGTTTCACCATGTTGGCCAGTCTGGTCTCCAACTCCTGACCTCAAGTGATCAGCCCACCTGGGCCACCCAAAGTGCTGGGAATACAGGCGTGAGCCACTGTGCCTGGCCTATTTTAGTTATTCTATAACATGCCCCTAGAGGCAAACTTTGACTTTTCAAACATGTAAATGGGTTGTCTGTTCAAAATACAATTTACTTTTTGTTTCTTGAGATAGAATCTTGCTCTGTCACCCAGGCTGGAGTGCAGTGGCGCGATCTCAGGTCACTGCAACCTCTGCCTCCCAGGTTCAAGCTATTCTCCTCCCTCAGTCCACTAAGTAGCTGGAAGTATAGGCACATGCCGCCACACCCAGCTAAATTTTGTATTTTTAGTAGAGATGAGATTTTACCATGTTGGCCAGGCTGGTCTCGAACTCCTGACCTCAAGTGATCAGCCTGCCTTGGCCTCCCAAAGTGCTGGGATTACAGGCGTGAGCCACCATGCCTGGCCACAATATAATTTATTTTAATGTATATTTAAGGCTTTAAAATGAAAAAAAAATTCCTTCCCTCATGGAGCCTACAGTCCAGTGGGGGAGACATATACTATAATAAACAAATTAAGAAATGAGGCCTGGCAGCTCACTCCTATAATCCCAGCCCTTTGGGAGGCTGAGGCAGGGAGATCACCTGAGCCCAGGAGTTCAAGACCAGCCTGGACAAGATAATGAGACCCTGTCTCTACAAAAAAACTTAAAAACTTAGCCATGTGGTGTGCATGCCTGTAGTCCCAGCTTCTTGGGAAGCTGAGGCAGGAGGATCACCTGAGCCGAGGAATCAGAGGCTTCAGTGAGCCATGACTGTGCTCCAGCCTGGGTAACAAAGTGAGGCCCTGTCTCAAAAAAATAAAATAAACAAATAAATCTGAGACATAATAGCATGTAGTAAAGAAAGCTGAACAAGAGAAGGAACAGGAGAGGACTGTTCTACTTCGGATCAGGTGGCTCTGGGTGGAAAGACTTAGAGGAAGTGAGACAGAGATCCAGGCAGACATCTGGTGGAAGCACATTCCAAGAAGAAGGAACAGCAAAGACCCAGCTTGGGAGGAGTGCAGAATGCTCTGGGCAGAGAAAGACAGTCGGCGTGGCTGGCACAGATTAGTGAAGCGGAGTGTTGGAACAGATGTGGATGGAGAAGGAGGAAGGGAGCAGATTGAAAGTTGGCATGGTGGGCCTACCTTGGATTTTACTCAGTGTGATGGGAAGCCAGGAGAGTGATCCAACTGATATTTTTAGTTCGTTTTTCTGTGTCTATTGATTATTTAGAAAGAAAAAAGAAGCAACAGCAGCTCACTATGGCACAACTGTGGCAAACTGACTGTAAGAGGGTTTTAGGGGTTGAATTGTGTCCCCTCCCTCCTTAAAAAAAGACATATTGAAGGCCAGATGTGGTGGCTCATGCCTGTAATCCTCACAGGATTTGGGAGACTGAGGTGGGAGATTGCTTGCACTCAAGACTTCAAGACCAGCCAGAGCAGCAAAGTGAGACCCTGTCTCTAATTAAAAAATAGAAAGGGAAGGGAAGGGGAAAGGGAAGAGGAAAGGGAGGGTGAGGAGGAGGGGGAGGGAGAAGGGAAAGATGGGCACTTGGTGGCTCATGCCTATGATCCCAGCACTTTGGGAGGCCAAGACAAGTGGATCACCAGAGGTCAGGAGAGAGAGGGCGAGCGCAAGGGCGGGAGGGAGGGAGGGAGGGAGTGAGGAAGGAAGGAAGGAAGGAAGGAAGGAAGGAAGGAAGGAAGGAAGGAAGGAAGGAAGGAAGGAAGGAAGGAAGGAAGGAAGGAAGGAAGGAAGGAAGGAAAAAAGGAAAAGAGAGAAAGGTAGGAGGGGAAGGGAGGGATGGGAAGAGGAGGGGAGATATTGAAGTCCTAACTCCCAGTATTTCAGCATGTGACCTTGTTTGAAACAGGGTCACTATAGATGTAATTAGTTAAGATGAGATCATACTGAAATAGGGTGGTTCCTCCATCCACTATGATTGGCATCCTTTTAAGAAGAGGAGAAGAAATACCGACACACGAGAGAGAACACCGTGGGCGACCAAGGCAGAGATTGAGTTGTTACAGCTGCAAGTCAGAGAACGCTGAGGATTGCCAGCAAACCACCAGAAGCCAGAAGAGGAGAGGAAGGATTTTCCCCAAGAGCTTCAGAAAGAGCATGGCTCTGGGGCACTGTGACTTTAGACTTCTAACCCGCAGAACTGTGAGACAATAAGTTTCTGTGGTTTTAAGGCACCCAATTAGTGGTACTTCATTACAGCAGCCCTAGCAAACAAATACAAAGGAGTAAAGAGGTTTTTGGGTTTTTTTTTCTTCTTCTTTTTTGCAATAGGGTCTTGCTTTGTCACCCCATGCTGGAGTTCAGAGGCATCATCACGGCTCACTGCAGCCTTGACCTCCTGGGCCCATGTCATCCTCCCTCTCAGCCTCCTGAGTAGCTGGGACCACAGGTGTGCACCACCATACCCAGCTAATTTCTTAACTTTGTGTAAGGAGAGGGTCTTGCTATGTGGCCCAGGCTTCTATTTCTTTATTTTATTTTATTTTTTTTTTAGACAAAGTCTCACTCTGTTGCCCAGGCTGGAGTATAGTGACATGATCTCAGCTCACTGTAACCCCTGCCTCCAGGGTTCAAGCAATTCTTGTGCCTCAGCCTCCTGAGTACCTGGGATTACAGGCACCCACCACCACGCCCAGCTAATTTTTGTATTTTTAGTAGAGACGAGGTTTCGCCATGTTGGCCAGGCTTGTCTTGAACTCCTGACCTCGTGACCTGCGCACCTTGGCCTCCCAAAGTGCTGGGATTATAGGCGTGAGCCACCACGCCTGGCCCTTATTTATTTATGATTTTTTTTAAAGACGGGGTCTATATTAGACTATATTGCCTAAACTGCACTAAAACTCCTGGACTCGAGGGATTATCCTACCTAAGCCTCCCAAGTTACTGGGACCTACCACCGTGCCCAGGGAGAGTTTCTCTTATTTACAAAAATGAGAACACTGTAAACATTACTCAATAGCTCCCTTTACTCACTCAACGTACAGTTAAATACATTTTATTAAAAATAAAGGCAGGCCAGGCACGGTGGCTCACGCCTGTATTCCTAGCACTTTGGAAGGTGGAGGCAGGCGGATCACCTGAGGTCAGGAGTTCGAGATTAGCCTGGACAACATGGCGAAACCCCATCTCTACTAAAAGCACAAAAATCAGCTGGACGTGGGGGCCAGTGCATGTAATTCCAGCTACTCAGGAGGCTGAGGCAGGAGAATCACTTGAATCTGGGAGGCGGAGGTTGCAGTGAGCCAAGACCACTGCCATTGCACTCCAGCTTGGGCGACAAGAACAAAACTCTGTCTCAAAAAATAATAATAATAATAATAAATAAAAATAGGCTGGGCGCAGCGGCTCTCACTTGTAATCCCAGCACTTTGGGAGGCCAAGGTGGGCAGATCACCTGAAGTCAGGAGTTGGAGACCAGTCTGACCAATATGGTGAACCCCATCTCTACTAAAAATACAAAAATTAGCAGGGTGTGGTGGTGGGCGCCTGTAATCCCAGCTACTCAGGAGGCTGAGGCAGGAGAATTGCTTGACCCCAGGAGGCGAAGGTTGCAGTGAGGCGAGATGGCGCCACTGAATTCCAGCCTGAGTGACAGAGTGAGACTTTGTCTCAAAAAATAATAATAATAAATAAATAAATAAATAAATAAATAAATAAATAAATAAATAAAAATAAAATAAAAAATAAAAATAAAGGCAGCCAGGAGCAGTGGCTCACGCCTGTAATCCCAGCGCTTTGGGAGGCCAAAGTGGGAGGATTGCTTGAGCCAAGGGTTCAAGACCAGCCTGGGCAACATAGGGAGACCAGTCTCTAAAATAAATAAGTATATACAGGCAATAAATACTAAAAAACTCATCATTTCCTAGTTATTTTGCTGTAGTTTGCTATTATCTATGTTCCTGTAGCATTTATGGGTAGTGCATCTGTATAATGGAAACGTCATGTAATGGAGAGCTACTGAACATCTCAACTCTGTGTTCACTGATGCACATTGGTAGCTTGAAATTGGCCATAGTGGAAATATTTACACCACAGAAACTGGCAAACACTTCAAATCAGTATTTCCTGTCCCCTAGAGAATTGATTGTTAGACATTTACCACCCCATCACTGATAATACCTAACATACTGTTAGAATGACGAGTATATAAACTAAAATTATAATTCCAGCCATGCCAGTTTTTAAAAAATTACGTTAAATAAAGCAAAAAAAGCAGGATGATAGAGTTATTCTGAATATATATGGTCTACATAGTTAAAATGACTGATTTTTATAACAGCTTTTCTTTTCTTTCTTTCTTCTTTTGGAGACAGAGTCTTGCTCTTGTCTCCCAACTATAGTTCAGTAGCATGATCAAAGCTCACTACAACCTCTGCCTCCCTGGTTCAAGCAATTCTTATGCCTCAGCCTCCAAAGTAGCTGGGACTACAGGCACGTGCCACCATATCTGGTTAATTTTTTGTATTTTTAGTAGAGACCGGGTTTTGCTATGTTGGCCAGGCTGGTCTTGAACTCCTGACCTCAAGTAATCTGCCTGCCTCAGCCTCCCAAAGTGCTGGGATTACAGTCATGAGCCACCACGCCCAGCTTTATACCAGCTTTTCTACCTAGCAGCTGTATGAACTGTGCAAGTTGCTTAACCTCTCTGTGCCTCCATTTACTATAAAGGAGAAAACATTGTTATCTGCCTCACAGGATTATTGTGAAGAGTAAATGAATGAGTTCACATCAAGCTCTTAGAACGTAGCCTAGCACAGGCCGGGCTTGGTGACTCATGCTTGTAATCTCAGCACTTTTGGAGGCCCAGGTGGGTGGATCACTTTAGGTCAGGAGTTCGAGACCAGCCTGGCCAACATGGTGAAACCTCATCTCTACTAAAAGTACAAAAATTAGTAGCCGAGCATGGTGGCACATGCCTGTAGTCCTAGCTACCTTGGGAAATTGAGGCAGGAGAATCACTTGAACCTGGGAGGTTGAGGTTGCAGTGAGCCAACATTGCAACACTGCCCTACAGCCTGGATGACAGAGTGAGACGCCATCTGTTTTTTTTTTTTTTTTTTTTTTGAGGGTGAGTCTCACTCTATTGTCCAGGCTGGAGTGCAGTGGTACAATGTTGGCTCATTGCAACCTCAACCTCCCGGGTTTAAGCGATTCTCCTCCCTCAGCCTCCCGAGTAGCTGGGATTACCGGTGCTCATCCCCATGTCTGGCTAATTTTTATGTTTTTAGTAGAGACAGGGTTTCGCCATGTTGACCAGTCTGGTCTCGAACTCCTGACCTCAAATAATCCACCCTCCTTAGCCTCCGAAAGTGCTGGGATTACAGGCGTGAGCCACCATGCCCAGCCAAGACTCCATCAAAACAAACAAACAAACAAAACCAGCCTAGCACAGTATTAACATTCTCTAAATACTAGTCATTATTTCTGGAACATAGTGACTTAGGATATATGATCAACAATTCAGAGGCTTAGTGTCTCATCTGTAAAATATGGGTAAGGTTACCACCCTTATCAGATGTTTAGCTGAGGAAGTATTTTCTGCTGAAGTCACTGGAGTAGTGTACAAAGTCATGTGGGTGGCTATTCCCTTTGAACTTTGCCTAGATTTCAGTTACAGGAATGGGAACTGAGGATCACGTGCTGAGACACATGGACCCATTAATGCATCCTTTATAAGGTCAGGAATCCCAGAGCCCTGGGAATGTGGATGGGGAAGGACAAGGGCGAGAGATAAGATTGACTCATGTATTTGCTTTGTGGCTGTTGTGTAAGAAAGGTAGAATTTTATGACATCACACCTAAATGAATCCCTCAAGACCATTCTAGTTTTATTTATCGAAAAGCTGAGGACAGAGAAGGGATATATTACAGTTAGAGATGTGAGTTTAAGTCATAATCTTCATTGATTTATTGATTGATTTTGCGACAGAGACTCACTCTGTCACCCAGACTGGAGTGCAGTGGCATGATCTTGGCTCGCTGCAACCTCTACCTCCCAGGTTCAAGCAATTCTCCTGCCTCAGCCTCCCAAGTAGCTGGGATTGTAGGCGTGCGCCACCATGCCTGGCTAATTGTTGTGTTTTTTGTAGAGACAGGGTTTCACCATATTGCCCAAGCTGATCTTGAACTCCTGACCTCCAGGTGATCCGCACACCTCAGCCTCCCAAAGTGCTGGTATTACAGGCATAAACCACCATGCCTGATCTATAAAGGCTATTATTTTTTATTTTTATTTTTTGAGACAGAGTCTTTCTCTGTCACCCAGGCTGAAGTACAGTGGCGCAAACTCAGCTCACTGCAGCCTCTACCTTCTGGGTTCAAGCGATTCTCCTGCTTTAGCTTCCTGAATAGCTGGGATTATACGCACATGGCACAACACCAAGCTAATTTTTGTATTTTTGGTAGAAATGGAGTTTTGACATGTTGGCCAGGCTGATCTCGAACTCCTGACCTCAGGTAATCCACCTACTCAGCCTCCCAAAGTGCTAGAATTACAGGCATGAGCCACCATGCACAGCCTATAAAGGTTATAATAAAGAGAGAATTATCATCTCTATCATGCAGGAATCCCTTCCTCTTATGTCATTTCAGTCAGGTTGCTATGCAATTGGAAAGTTTTAGAGATAAAAGGTTCTTAAATTTTATCTTATCCAAACCCTTCAGTTCATAAATAAACTGAAGCCCAGAGAAAGGAAGTGACTTGTTGAAAGTCACACAGCCATTTAGTTTTCAAAGCCAAGAATTTTTGGGGGGACAAAATCTTGCCCTGTCGCCCAGGCTAGAGTGCAGTGGTGCGATCTTGGCTCACTGCAAACTCTGCGTCGTGAGCTCAAATGATTCTCCTGCCTCAGCCTCTTGAGTAGCTGGGATTACAGGTGCCTGCCACCATGCCTGGCCAAGTTTTGTATTTTTAGTAGAGACGGGGTTTCACCATGTTGGCCAGGCTGGTCTTGAACTCCTGACCTCAGGTGATCTGCCCATCTCAGTCTCCGAAAGTGCTGAGATTACAGGCGTGAATCATTGCACCCAACCTAAGAACTCTTTAATTCAAGACATGGCTTTTCTTCCAGCAGCATGGTCTTTTTATTTCCTGCACAGGACTCTTCGCACCACCCTACTTTGCACTAAGTATCTGTTTCCCACCTAGGGAATTCTCATATGATTGGTTATTCTTAAAATGGGGGTGACTAGCTCAATTTTTAAATAATGAAGAGGCGGAGCCTCGTGGCTCATGCCTGTAATCCCAGCACTTTGGGAGGCCGAGGCATGAGAATCACTTGAACCTGGGAGGTGGAGGTTGCAGTGAGCTAAGATCACACCACTGCACTCCAACCTGGGTGACTAAGACTCTGTCTCAAAATAGAAAAGGAAAGAAAAGAAAAGAGAGGAAAAGAGAAGAGAAGAGAGAGGAGAGGAAAGAAAAAGAAGGAAAGAAAGAAAGAGAGAAAGATGTTTCTTCTAAAGAGGAAAGGAAAAGAAAAGAAAAGAAAGAAGGAAAGAAAGAGAGAAAGATATTCCTTCTAAAGAGGAAAGGAAAAGAAAAGAAAGAAGGAAAGAAAGAGAGAAAGATGTTCCTTCTAAAGAGAATGTCCTAATTAAGTCTTGCTTCCCTTTTCCTGAAGGCCAAAACTCTTCCTTTAAAAAGATGGAACTGACATTCTGTTCCTTGCAAATTTTGGGGAGCACCTGTAGTGACATCCATGGCTAACGAAAAACTCTGGCTCTTTAATTGACTTGGCCCAATGCAGAAATGGCCTGTGGATAAGGCTCAGGTGCTGTCACTTTCAGATGCTACTAGTTGATAATCAGGCCGGTGGGATCTATGCAATGTGTCACACTCATTTCATTCTTTGGAGTCAAAACAATGATCACCTTAGACAAATGCAAAGGTAATCAAACAAATGCCTGAGGGATGAGATTTCAGGTTCCCCATGCTGGTTCACTCATTTAAAATGATTTTAGTAATTTAAGTAGAAATGGTTACTGTCCTTAAGAAGATTATATCTTAGCTGGGTGCGGTGGCTCACGCCTATAATCCCAGCACTTTGGGAGGCTGAGGTGGGCGGATCACGAGGTCAGGAGATTGAGACCATCTTGGCTAACACAGTGAAACCCTGTCTCTACTAAAAACACAAAAAATTAGCAGGGCATGGTGGCATGTGCCTGTAATCCCAGCTACTTGAGAGGCTGAGGCAGGAGAATCCCTTGAATCTGGGAGGCGGAAGTTGCGGTGAGCCAAGATTGTGCCACTGCACTCCAGCCTGGGCAATAGAGTAAGAGTCCGTCTCAAAAAAATAAAATAAAATGAAATAACCTTTATATTTTTTAGAGAAGTTTCAGATTTACAGAAAATTGAGCAGATAGTACAGATGGTTCCAATGTACTCTTCCGCTCACCCCCACAGCTTCCCAACTTACATTTGTCTTAACTGAGGAACCAATATTTCTACCTTATTATTAACTAAAGTCTGTAGTTTACAATGGGGTTCCGCTTCAGCATTGTATATTATATGGGTTCGGACAAATGTATAATGTTATGTATCAATTACAGTGTCATGAAGAATCATTTCATCTAAAAATTCCATGTTCCACCTACTCATCTCTGTTATTTTTAATTTAATTTTTTTAATGATGAGGTGGGTAGATCGCTTGAGGGCAGGAGTTCAAAATTAGACAGGGTCTTGCTGTGTCACCCAGGCTGGAGTGCAGTGATGTGACCACATCTCACTGCAGCCTTGACTTCTCAGGCTTAAGCATTCCTCCCACCTCAGCTTCCTGAGTAGCTGGGACTGCAGGCGTGTGCCATGACACCCGGCTGGCTCCATTTTTGCAGAGATAACGTCTCACTATGTTGCCCAGGCTGGTCTTAAACTCCTGGACTCAAATGATCCTCCCGCCTCAGTTTCTCAAAGTACTGGGATTATAGGGTGAACCACTGTGCCTGGCTGCACCCACACATCTCTGAGATAATGCTCTTTCAATTTTGATAGTCTATGGTTTTGAATATTTATAGGAAACAAAGGAACATCAAGTGGCATAAACACTAAGACAAGGGTCATCATTGTAACTAGAAACACCTACGTGACTATTTAGCAGCGGAGAAAGGTTTCTGGTGTTATTTTGATGGAGTGCCCTGACTGCTGTGGACCTGAAGCTGTTCTGAATTTTTCATTTAAATGACTCCATTGGCTGGGCGCAGTGGCTCACGCCTGTAATCCCAGCACTTTGGGAGGCCAAGGTGGGTGGATCGCTTGAGGACAGGAGTTCAAAATCAACCTGGCCAACACGGTGAAACCCTGTCTCCACAGAAAACACAAAAATCAGTCGAGCATGTTGGCACATGCCTGTAATCCCAGCTACTCGGGAGGCCAAGGCAGGAGAATCGCTTGAACCCTGCGGGGGCAGAGGTTGCAGTGAGCCGAGATTGGGGAACTGCACTCCAGTCTGGATGACAGAGGGATACTCCATCTCAAAAAAAAAAAAAAAAATGATACCATCAATCTCTCTCTAGTTAGTTGGATCTGCATTCCTGTCAAGTGCACTGGTAAGGATCCTGTCTAAAATAGATCTAAGTAATCAAAACACAAACAAGTCTATCTATGAAAGAAACAAAGTTAGGAAAGTGAAAGAAAATACAGAGAACAATAGAAAAAGGGAACATAGAGGTACAGCATAGAAACTTTTTTTCAAGTGGGCAGCTTCATCAAGGTCATGGTTGCTTGGTGGATCTGATTACTGGTCAGTTGTGTAGGGTTTGTTTGTTTGCTTGCTTGCTTGTTTGTTTGTTTTGAGACAGGGTCTCGCTTTGTCACCCAAGCTGGAGTGCAGTGGTGTGATCTTGGCTGTCTGCAACCTCCACCTCCCAGGTTCAAGAGATCTCCCACCTCAGCCTCCCAAGTAGCTGGGACTACAGGCGAGAGCCACCATATCTACTAATACATACATACGAAAATTAGTACATACATACTGATTTGTTTATTTTTTGTAGAGACGGAGGGTCTCACTATGTTGCGCAGGCTTGTCTCGAACTCCTGGGCTCAAGCAATCCTCCCACCTCACCCTCCCAGACTACTGGGATTACAGGTATGAGCCACTGCATCCACCATCAGTGGTATAGTTTGATGAGTAAAAGCATGCATGCATTTTGACATCAAGCAGGTGTGCATTTGCATCTCAATTCTCCCACTTCTGACCTTTGATATATTGCTTCACCTCCCTGAGCCTAAAACGGGAATACCAGTATCTACCTCTCAGGGTTACCAGGAGAGTCAAATGCAGCAACATAACAAAATCTCCCAGCACAGTGCTCTGCCCATAGAAGGGGCTGTTTAAATGATGCCGTTCTTTCCCCTCACACCTGAGATTCCAATGCCTAATGCATAAGCTTCCTTTCTATGTTCCTTTCTATTTTTTAAGAGATTTCTGTGTATAGAGGCAATTGTAAAATATTTACTGAAGAATCAAGCTCACTTTTAGGCTTAGGACCAGGTTCTCTGTAAAAATATTGCCTGATAACAAAAAAATATGTTTTAAATGTGGCTGTTCTGATCCATTTTTAAAAGATATTTACAGAGTGAATATTAAATTTTTTGTGAATTTAATGCAAGACAGCTTCCAGTTTTCACCTCCCAAATACTTGATTTACAGTTTTGGCTCCTTTACATTTTTCATTTTTGCCTTCTTTCTTTCTCTTTCTTTCTTTCTTTCTTTCTTTCTTTCTTTTTTTTTTTTTTTTTTTCTTTTGAGACAGAATCTTGCTCTGTCACCCAGGCTGGAATGCAGTGGCACCACCTCAGCTCACTGCAACCTTGGCCTCCCAGGCTCAAGTGATTCTCCTCCCTCAGCCTCCCAAGTAGCTGGGATTACAGGCACGGGCCACCATGCCCAGTTAATTTTTGTGTTTTTAGTAGATACGGGGTTTTGCTATGTTGGCCAGGCTGGTCTCCAGCTCTTAACCTCAAGTGGTCCGCCTGCCTCAGCCTCCCAAAGTGCTGAAATTACAGGCGTGAGCCACCACACCTGGCCTTCATTTTTGCCTCTTTAATGTCAAGATTGGTTATTTTATCTTCAAAACAGACTTTTTTTTTTTTTTTTTGAGATTGAGTTTTGTTCTTGTCACCCAGGCTGGAGTGCGATGGCGCTATCTCGGCTCACCGCAACCTCTGCCTCCCCAGTTCAAGTGATTCTTCTGCCTCAGCCTCCCGAGTAGCTGGGATTACAGGTGCACGTCACCATGCCTGTTTTTTTTTTGTTGTTGTTGTTTTCTGTATTTTTAGTAGAGATGGGGTTTCGCCATGTCAGCCAGGCTGGTCTCAAACTCCTGACCTCAGATGATCCACTTATGTTGGCCTCTGAAGTGCTGGAATTACAGGCATGAGCCACTGCACCTGGCCAAAACAGATGATTTTTTAAAATTATAAAAGGTATTCAACATATGCAGAAATACAAAGCAGCATTTTGAAATTATTTGAGGTCGACAAAATTCTACTCCTTGAATGCAGTTTAGTTAAATGAATTGGGTGCTCTTGTTGAATGAAAATAGATGATGGGAAATGCCTACCATTTGACTTTATGAGGATAAGCCAGAGTTACTCATGATGCTTGAACTTGGGGGTAAATTCTATTGATAATCTATCACTGCCCTGGCACATATCAATTACTACATAAAAGGTCACACGCAATGCTAAATCCAAAGCCTTGGAGAAAAAAAAGTGTTTAGTTCCCAAGAGAACAGTGATAGCTTAAAAACGTAAAATATCTAGGTATAAAAGCATTAAATGAGTACTGTGAAAAACAATACATTGAGGACTTACAGTAATACCTGGAATTTCCTTCTGATGTACATATAAACAAAATTGTGGAAGCTTTTCATTTTACCTGTTTTATGGCATTACAGATTTCATCAACCAAATGGAAATTGAATCTCTATTCCACATCCCATCCTTTATCTCTAGATAAGACAAAATCAATACCTTTCTTTTTTTTTTTTTTTTTTTTTTTGAGTCAGAGTCTCTGTCACCCAGGATGCAGTGGAGTGGCATTATCTCAGCTCACTGCAACCTCCACCTCCCAGGTTCAAACAATTCTCCTGCCTCAGCCTCCTCAGTAGCTGGGATTACAGACATTCACCACCACACCCAGCTAATTTTTGTGTTTTTAGTAGAGAGGGGATTTCACCATGTCGGTCAGGCTGGTCTCCAACTCCTGGCCTCAAGTGATCTGCCCACCTCGGCCTCCCAAAGTGCTGGGATTACAGGCATGAGCCACCATGCCTGGCCTCAATTCTTTCTTTCTTTTTTTTCTTTCTTTTTGAGGCAGAGTTTCTCTCTTGTTGCCCAGGCTGGAGTGCAATGGAGCGATCCCAGCTCACTGCAACCTCCGCCTCCTAGGTTCAAGTGATTCTCCTACCTTAGCCTCCCGAGTAGCTGAGATTACAGGTACACACCACCACGCCCGACTAATTTTGTATTTTTCTAGTAAGGATGGGGTTTCACCATGTTGGTCAGGCTGTTCTTGAACTCTTGACCTCAAGTGATCCACCTGCCTCGGCCTTCCAAGGTGCTGGGATTACAGGCATAAGCCACTGTGCCCTGCCTCAATTCTTATTTTTTAGGCAGAGTTTTAGTGTCCATATTTGTTAAGCCACATACAAGGAAATCATGTCTTAACTAATTTTGGATGTTGCCTGTCTTTATCTTGTACATGAAACTCCAGCAGATATACTATTGGCATTCATCATCTTGTCAAACCCTTCACACATTCTTCAAGCCAACCAAATTTATGGGTTTTTGTTGTTGTTGTTGTTGTTTTGAGATGGAGTCTCACTCTGTTGCCCAGGCTGGAGTGCAGTGATACCATCTCGGCTCACTGCAACCTCTGCCCCCTGAGTTCAAGTGATTCTCCTGCCTCAGCCTCCCAAGTAGCTGGGATTATAGGCATGCACCACCATGTCCTGCTAATTTTTAGTATTAAAATTAGTTAGTTAGTATTTTAAGTAGAGACAGGGTTTCGCCATGTTGGCCAGGCTGGTCTTGAACTCCTGACCTCAGGTGATCTGCCCGCCTTGGCCTCCCAAAGTGTTAGGATTACAGGTGTGAGTCACCACTCCTGGTCTCTCAACAGTTTTTCTGTCAATAAAATAAGGTGTGGGATTAGTAGATTCGACGAAAACTTGTTTTTTCTTTGTCATGTTGGACTTCTAGATGCCATTTAAAATGGATTTAGAAGATGAGACATATAGATGTTTCTTGGCCTGAGTCTCCTAACATTAGAGGTGGGCGAGATAAAGCAAGACTAGGAGGAGACTGACTGCTGACTCCAAGGCACTGCCAACCACCTTGGTGGTGGCATTAGCTGGATTTGTGGCCACTGAAGTATTCTGGGAGGAGTTATTTGAAGATGTTTTAACAGTTGTATGATTTGAATGAATCTTTGTGTGTAGGAGCAGCACCAGAAGCAGTAGCCCCAGCCCGAGCCTGTCCACCATTACTCTGCCGATATCCCCTCCTTTAGTGTGGTGGCTTGTCTCACTGGATGCTGGGTGTGTGTAGAACTACTGGCTCCTAACAGATGTCCACCTGGTCACTCTTAGGTAAAAAACATCCTGCTGTCACTTTAAATCACTACACACATTTCAGGTTCAGTAACAAATGGTCTTATCTTCTGAAATTAAAATGCAGGCCGGACGAGGTAGGTCACGCCTGTAATCCCAGCACTTTGGGAGGCTGAGGTGGGCGGATCACCTGCGGTCAGGAGTTTGAGACCAGCCTGGCCAACATGGTGAAAACTGGTCTCTACTAAAAATACAAAAATCCAGGCGTACCGGCAGGGGCCTGTAGTCCCAGCTACTCAGGAGGCTGAGGCAGAAGAATCGCTTGAACCCAGGAGATGGAGGTTGCAGTGAGCCAAGATTGTGCCACTGCACTCCAGCCTGGGTGACAAGAGCGAAACTTCATCTAAAAAAAAAAAGAAATTAAAATGCAGCCATAAAAAAGGACACATCATATCCTTCGCAGCAACATGGATGCAGCTGGAGGCCATTATCCTAACCAAATTAGTGCAGGAACAGAAAACCAAACACCACGTGTTCTCACTTATAAGTGGGAGCTAAACTGGGTACTCATGGACATAAAGATGGGAACAATAGACACTGGGGACTACCAGAGGGGGAGGGAGGAAGGCAAGAGCTGAAAACCTAACTATTGAGTGCTATGCTCACCACTTGGCTGATGGAATCAATTGTAACCCAAATCTCAGCATCACGCACGTAGCCATGTAACAAACCTGCACATGTACCCCCTTGAATCTAAAATAAAAATGGAAATCATTTTTAAAAAGACATTTAAACAACCAAAAATTGCATTTCAGGTAAAATATTTCCCTTAGCCCCCAGCTGGAGCCAGCTGCAGATTGGACATTTGGGAAGGGACAAAGCGCAAGCTCGGCTGCTCCTGTTTCCTGATGTATTCATTCATTAGGGCTGCTGTCACAATGCACCACAATCTGGGCGGCTTCAGCAACAGAAATGTATTGTCTCACCATTCCAGAGGCTTGACATCCAAGATCAAGAGGGCAGCACCTTCGTTTTCTTCTGAGGGCTGCGAGGAAGCATCTGTTCCACGCCTCTTCCTTAGCTTGTGGAGTTTGCTGGCAGTCTTTGGCGTTCCTTGGTTTGTACATGCATCACCCGATCTCCGTCTTCATCTTCACCTGACATCCTCCCTGTGTGCATGTCTCTGTGTCCGAATTTCTCCTTTTCGACATCATATTAGGTTAGGGTGCACCCTAATGACTTCCTTGTTATTTGCTTAGACTCTATAAAGACCCTATAAAGACCTTATTTCAAACAAGGTTATAATCTGGGGTACTAGATATTAGGATTTCAACATACCATTTTGTAGGGATACGATTCAACCCATTACACCTGCCTAACCAGCTACTCCTAGCCTTCCATGTGGAGGATGAACATGTAATTTATCATCCAGAATGGGACTCTCTTGAGATTGAAAGGGGGTGCTATTAATAATTACCTCAGGACTGCGGATGTAAATCAGAAGTGTCCCGGGCAGGCCAGGTATGGTGGCTCACGCCTGTAATCCCAGCAGTTTGGGAGGCCAAGGCAGGTGGATCACTTGAGGTCAGGAGTTCAAGACCATTCTGGCCAACATGGTGAAACTCTGTCTCTACAAAAATACAAAAAAAATTAGCCGGCTATGGTGGCGCACGCCTGTAGTTCCAGCTACTTGGGAGGCTGAGGCAGGAGAATCCCTTGGACCCAGGAAGCGGAGGTTGCAGTGAGCCAAGATCACACCACTGCACTTCAGCTTGGGTGACAGAGCGAGACTCCGTCTCAAAAAAAAAAAAGTGTCCTGGGCAAACTGGGGCATATGGTCACCCTGCCCATGAAGCCCATGGAGGAGGTCACCCTGCCTCCATCAGATCTAGTGGAGGTAGGAAGTGGGGTGTAGGCTAGGGAGTAGTTAGGGGGGCCAGGAAAGTGTTGAGTTGACCAACGCTGCCATGATAGATGCTGGTGCTTGCTGGGCTTGGCAGATGTTTATGGCTGGCTCTTTCTTGCATGGGGCATTGGAAAGATCTCACCTGTTATTCACTGAATTCAGGCGAATACCTCTCTATTCCAGCTGGTGGCTTGAGAATTTCCTTTAGAACCCAGAGTATCTAGTTTATCTTATTTCTGCTGACTTCTCACCCCACCAGAAGGTCTCCATGGACAAGATCTAAGGCAGCTCCACCTCAGTTCTCTTTGGCAGGCCATCCACCTATGGATTCCTGGGAACAGGAACTTTTGCCCCCACAAACCATGAGGACAGGATGACCCCGATATGGCAATGTCTCTTTGTTCCTTAGTCGGAACAGTTAGCCAGCCCTGATACCACACATTTTATTTTGTCTTTTTATTTTTTTAGAGACAGTTTAACTCTTTCAGTGGCACAATTGTAGCTCACTGTACAGCTACAGTGATTGAGCTCTTGGACTTGAGCAATCCCTCCTGCTTCAGCCTGTAGAGTAGCTAGGACTACAGGCCGTGCCACCATGCCTGGCTAATTTTACTTTAAAAAATTGTATTGTAGGCCGGGCGCGGTGGCTCAAGCCTGTAATCCCAGCACTTTGGGAGGCCGAGACGGGCGGATCACGAGGTCAGGAGATCGAGACCATCCTGGCTAACACGGTGAAACCCCGTCTCTACTAAAAACTACAAAAAACTAGCCGGGCGACGTGGCGGCGCCTGTAGTCCCAGCTACTCGGGAGGCTGAGACAGGAGAATGGCGTGAACCCGGAGGCGGAGCTTGCAGTGAGCTGAGATCCGGCCACAGCACTCCAGCCTGGGTGACAGAGCGAGACTCCGTCTCAAAAAAAAAAAAAAATTGTATTGTAGAGACAGGGCCTCACTGTATTGTGCAGGCTGGTCTCCAACTCCTGGCCTCAAGCAATTCTCCAGCCTCAGTCCCTCTAAGTGCTGGGATTGTAGCCACTGTGTTCGGCCTGCAACTTTTAGATTACTCAAACAGGAGTCCACTGTGTTCCCAGCCCCGTGAGTGATTCCTTTATAGCCCCTTTTTCTGGGTTTAAGATGACAGGCTGGCACCCCCCCTCCCCATCCCCCACCCTGTGGGGAAAGGATCAATTCATCATCAACTCCTTCCAAATACTGTCTTTTCCTGTAATGTTCCTCTTTCAACCCTTTTCATACCCTCAGTGGGGGCGAAGGGCTCAGCATCTCAAAGCCAACCCTTTTGCAAGCCCTGCATGAGGATCTCATACATCTCGCTGACATGTGACATCTGTCTCTGTGCTTCAGCCAAAAGCAGAACAAAATGTTTCCATTCCAACCCTGCCTTAATGTACCATTATTAAATAGAACGAGGCCCTCTGAAGGTAGGGATTGTCTTACTCAAGGCGGCATCCCCAGTGTCCCGAGACTGACCCCTGGCAGGGGGTCTGTAAATGTTTCCCAATGAATGGAGGAATGGCTGGTTTCCAGTCTTCTCAACATTTGGACTCCTCTCCTTTGACAACGCTTCAGTTTGATTTTATGAAACCCCTAGAGCAATATTTGATAATAGAATAAAGAGACAGGCCTAGAAAAGCGAGCTGCAAGTGAACTCCAGCCCAGCTTCGGAAGGCACGCCTGTGACTTCCCCTCACCCCCGTCCCCCGCTGCCTAGGGAAGGTGGTAGGTCGGGCGGAGCTGAGGCGCGCCCCAGCCCGGGCTCCCCGTGGGCTCCGCGCCTGCGCGCCGCCTTTTAGTTCCAGCTGGTGGCCGCGGGGCGCACTGCAGGGGCTTCTGCTGGCAGGAGGACGCAGGAACAGCGCTCTGACGCGCAGCGGGGTTGTCTGGGGATGTTCGCGGAGGTTTTCATCCGTTGCCAAGTCAAGTTCAAAGCCAGACTGGAAGCTTTCAGGATAGACACAGCCATCCAAAATACCCTTGGCGTTGACAAGGCCGAGGCAGGCGGTCTGCCCTGCCGATGTGCTAGGGGAAAACGGATTCAGAGCGTCCAAATAAAACGCTGTTGATAACATCGGGTTCTTCACGCTGCTCTGGGGCCAAAAATAAGCTATGGAATACAGGCACTGGAATAGATCTTACAGATTTTTTTTTTTTTTTTACGCATTCATTTTATTTTAATGGTTGCTTGTAGGAGAAAATAAAGGCATTTGGGGAAATAAATTTTAATAGGAGAGGGTGTTTTGTTTTGTTGAGATGGAGTTTCCCTCTCGCTCTTGTTGCCCAGGCTGGAGTGCAGTGGCGCCATCTTGGCTCACTGCAACCTCCGCCTCCTGGGTTCAAGCGATTCTCCTGCCTCAGCCTCCCAAGTAGCTGGGATTACAGTCATGCACCACCATCCTCGGCTAATTTTGTATTTTTAGTAGACATGGGGTTTCACTATATTGGTCAGGCTGGTCTCGAACTCCTGACCACTCACCTCGGCCTCTCATGAGAGAGTTTTTATTTTTACTTTTTAAATTTTTAGTAGAGACAGGGTCTTACTATGTTGCCCAGGCTGGTCGTGAACTACTGGGCTCAAGCAATCCTCCTGCCTCAGCCTCCCAAAGTACTAGAATTACATGCATGAGCCACTATGCCCAGCCTCAAAAGGTATTTTTATTTTTATTTTTAAATACAGACACAATCTTGCTATATTCCCCCAGCTGGTCTTGAACTCCTGGGCTCAAGCAATCTTCCCACCTCAGCCTCCCAAAGTGCTGGGATTACAGGTATGAATCATTGCCCCGGCCTCAAGAGGTATTTTAAAATAAAACGCCTTTTATAACATGTAATAGAAGTGTCTGATTGTTATAAATTCATGGAAGAGCCCAGATGTGTATAATGTAGACAATATAAATCGTCATCCCCTCCCTTACCTCTAGCATCACTCCCTAGAGGTAATCACCGTTGACAGTTTAATGAATTTCTCCTCATAAAAATAATGACAATAATAGCAAAAAAGTGGATCAAGTACTCACTTTTGTGTCAGGCACTGTGCTTTTATCCTTTCTTTGTGGTAGATGCTTCCCCCCCCCCACCCCCCGATGGAGCTTCACTCTGTCACCCAGGCTGGAGTGCAGTGGCACGATCTTGGCTTACTGCAACCTCTGCATCCTGAGTTCAAGCGATTCTCCTGCCTCAGCCTCCTGAGTAGCTGGAACTATAGGTGCACACCACCACACCTAGCTAAATTTTTGCATTTTTAAAGCAAAGATGGAGTTTCACCGTATTGGACAGGCTGGTCTCAAACTCCTGACATTGTGATCTGCCCACCTCGACCTCCCAAAGTGCTGGGATTACAGATGTGAGCCACCACTTCCGGCCTGTGGTGGATACTTTTAATACTCTTGCTCTACAGATGTAAAACCCAAGGCTTAGAGCAAGTGGGTAACTTCCTGAGGTGGTATTGCCTTTTACACATTTTTCTCGTACATTTACAAAAATATACTATGTGAGTACATCTGTATGTGTTTATATATACTTTGAATTAATGAGATTTTCTAAAATGAAGTTATCTATAACATACTGTTGTGAAACTTGCCATTTTGCACTGAATATAATGTAGACACCTTTATGTAACAATTTATGATTGTGTTTTATTCCACTGAGCAAGATGATCTCTATAAACTTCAGTCTCCCTGTAGTTTCCCTGTTATTATCAACATGAAAGTTAATCTATGTATGTAAAGTTCTAGTCTGGCACATAGTAGGTGCTCAAGAAATTACAACTATTAACATTACAATTAGCATTTACTAGTTAAGGTGCAGGTGAATCACCATTGAAAGAGATGCTTTTTGCTTGTTTTAATTTAATGTGGTTGTCCTAATGCAACTAAAATCCACTGGTTTCAAACCACCTGCCAGCTCTCTCTGGATATTTTACTTTGAGAGTTTGGTTACTGTGGGCTCAAAGAGAAAAGAGAAAAAATAGACAGCTGTGAATGGATGTTTAAGAAACTGTCTAAAGAGGCTCAGTCAGAAAAGCAAACAGAAAATGCAAAAACAAGTGAAATCTCGAGAAGAAATCTGACAACAGGAGATCAAGTCTGAGGGCCTTTGCCCCGTCTATATCCCTTGAGATCATTCCCTGGCTGTAGATGAGGTGTGCTCAGAGCCCATCATCTTAGTGAGCCTTTAATGAGGAGCTGTCTCACAGAGCTCAGTTGCCAACCTGTAATAATATGTTAAATCTCTAGAGTACTACTGCCTAATAAATTAGTAAATTGCAGTTCGTTCCATTAGCAGAGGTTGCAAATTGAAACCACAATTTTTTTTTTTTTTTTTTTTTTGAGACAGAGTTTCACTCTTGTTGCCCCGGCTGGAGTGCAATAGTACGATCTTGGCTCACTGCAACCTCCACCTCCTGGGTTCAAGCGATTCTCCTGCCTCAGCCTCCAGAGTAGCTGGGATTATAGGCATGTGTCACCACGCCCGGCTAATTGAAACCACTAATTTTTAAGTTCCAACAGAGGTTTCCATCATTACAAGAGGCAGGGATTCTGGATGCTTCTAAGTAGAAAATAAACTTGATTTTTTTTTTTTTTTTTTTTTTTTTTTTTTTTTTTTTTGAGACAAGGTCTTGCTCTGTTGCCCATGCTGGAGTACAGTGGTGCCATCTTGCCTCAGTGCAATTTCTGCCTCCTGGGCTCAAGTGATCCTCCTGCGACTGGGACTATAGGTGTGTGCCACCACACCCAGCTAATCTTTTTTTTTGTAGAAAAGGGGTTTTGCCATGTTCCCCGGGCTGGTCTCAAACTCCTGAGCTCAAGCAATCCACCACCTCAGTCTCCCAAAGTGTTGAGATTTCAGGTCTGAGCCACCACACCTGGCCAAATTCAATATATCCTGTTAATTTCTTCTAGCCTCTGCTAAAATTAAACAACAAACTTGGAATCCTTTGAAATTGTAGTTTTGTTTAACTAACATTTATTGAGCACCTACTATGTGCCAGATAGTGTTTTAGACATTTGTGATATCAGAGAACAAAATGGAAAAAAAAAAAAATTTAAAAAAACCCTTAGTTTCTACCCTAGCGGTCTGAACTTCAAATGGCCAGGAAAACAACAGTTCCTGATGACCTGTTTTCAGCAACACGACCTTTCTGCGGCATACATAGTAATTTAATAAAAATAACAATTCCTTATGCTGCTTTAACCAGTATGAATTGCCTCATGATCCCTGGGTTAGTAGAAATTTTATGTCTTTGTTTTTGAAATTGAATTAGAACCAGCTCACAGCCCCACATTTTAGGATTGGAAGGGAGTCTGTTATTTGTCTCTCAGGACATTCTCCCTACCTTGGTATGTCAGGAATCCTGAGGGGACCTCAGAATCCAGGAAGGATGTCTGCTAGGCTTCCCCCAGGAAGGGTGCTGTTCCCCCGATCCAGGGTTTACTAGGGCTCTGATGTTCCAAACTTCTACTCAGTGTCATTGCCAGAAATTAGTCACCCACTTCCTACAGGTGTGAACCAAAATATTTAACCATCAGTATAGCACAGGCACCAACCAATCAGAAGACAAGCTAGCCATAGTGCTGGTGTGGGGTCCTGGTACCTCCACTGTGCCTGGCATTAACCTTTCATCGCTGGATCATAGGATATAGGGAGGAGGGAAACAAGTGAGTAGCCAGGATAGAGGGGCCACTTAGGTAAGGAAGGATTGAGGCAATGGTTATTGACCAATCATTACAAAAGTATTTAAGTGTGTTGACTACCCACATAGCCACACCTTTGTGTATGGGTAAATACTAGCCCTGCCACGGCTTGCCTATGAAGTGGGGCTGCTGGCTGTGGGAGTGGGCGCTTGCTTGCCCAATTCCCTGCTCTAGACGGTAAGCCCTTCGAAGAAAGGGGGATCACGTCTGTTCCTTTCCTTTCGTGGCAAGCTGGACCCAAAGAGCTCTTCGCTATACTCCACCATCTTTTTTTAGAGACAGGGTCTCACTCTGCCACCCAGGCTGGAGTGCAGGTGCATAATCATACCTCCCCGCAGCCTCAAATTCCTGGGCTTAAACCATCCTCCCCGTCTCAGCCTCCTGAGTAGCTAGGACTACAAACAGGCGTTACCACACCTAGTTCATTTTTTAATTTTTAATTTTTTTTTCTTTTTTTGAGATGGAGTCTCACTCTGTCACCTAGGCTGGAGTGCAATGGCATGGTCTCAGCTCACTGCAACCTCCACCTCCCGGGTTCAAGCGATTCTCCTGCCTTAGCCTTCAGAGTAGCTGGGACTACAGACGCATGCCACCACACCCGACTAATTTTTGTATTTTTAGTAGAGACAGGGTTTCACTATGTTGGCCAGGCTCGTCTCAAACTCCTGACCTCATGATCCGCCCGCCTCAGCCTCCCAAAGTGCTGGGATTAACCACCGTGCCCAGCCAATTTTTAATTTTGTTAGAGACAAAAATCTTGCTATGTTGCCCAGGCTGGTCTTGAACTCCTGGCCCAAGTGATCTTTCTGCCTCAGTTTCCCAAAGTGCTGGGATTATAGGCATGAGCCACTGTACCCAGGCCACTCTATAATCTTTGAGCCCAGCCTTCACAGACATCTCTACAGACATCCTCCCATGAGGCCAATCCCTCCTTAAAGGGACTGCCCCTGTGTGGGCTCAGTAGGAATCTGTCCCCTGATGGAATTGACAGCACTTGCCAGCATGTCCTTTAAGTTCTTGGATATAAAAGCCTGATCCCACTCTGGCTTTCTAGGTAATGGTATAGACTCCACCCCTTCTAAGAATGGCTGTTCTAAAGTCCTTCAGGCACAAGGTATGCCTACGTCCTATACACACACAGTACACCCTTTGAAGAAAGTTACCTGTATTACAGTGGCTGTCAATCTTCAATGTGCACACAGGTCACCTGAGGGAACTATTAGAATGGAAAGTTTCAGGGATTCACCCCTAGAGATTCTAGTTAGTTAGGTATCCAGTGGGACACAGGTTTTAAACAAGATCTCCCTTCAACAGGTGGATCTAATGCAGATGGTCAGTGGGAAATAAACAGCAGGTGATTATTAGCAGGGATTTCAGCTCTATTTGTAAGTCACTTTGTGTTTGCAAAGTAATGACAGATGTGTTGCCCTCTCCAAAGCCCTAAGTCAATTATAAAACATAACTTTGGTTGTTATATTTCACTCTATTACTCTGTTTTCCTTAAGTCATCCACAGCAAACATGGCCAGAGATTCCTTTTAAGATTGGCGATACCTCAAAGTTATCTCAAAGATACAATTAGAGGTAGCATGGTACATTTCCCCAGTCGTGCGGTCCCATTGCCTGCTAGTGATTGTTTGATCTCTAGGAGTGATGGATTCAGAGTGAAAATGGCAGTTGGAAATGTTAACCTTTTAGTCCTTCTATATGGCTAAAATTGTGAACACATGGAGCAGATATTATCTTTATTTTTTGTTTGTCTAGAGGCACCCTCACCCCCTGCCCTTCAAGTGTCCTCTTGACATTTTCTATGCGTGCCCTTTTCCTCTGCTTTAGCTGTTGCAAACTTTGTCAGGGTTCAAATGACTGCAGCTCCCATGTGATAGTCCCTGAGATCACATGTAAAGGAATACCTATCCTAACCGTTAGAAGCCACTGAAGCGAATCTGGTGGCTGACTGTCTTCCTTACGTGCCACCCTGACCTTTCTTGTTGGGCATGCAAGGCAGGACCAGAATGAGGCCACCTTGCATGACTCTTTCTTTTGAGACAGACTCGACTTTGTTACACAACCTAGAGTGCAGTGGCACAATCTCAGCTCACAGCAACCTCCCCCTCCTGGGTTAGAGTACTTCTCATGCCTCAGCCTCCTGAGTAGCTGGGACTACAGGCATGTGCCACTATGTCCAGCTAATTATTTTTTTATTTTTTTTATTATTTTTATTTTTTGGAGAAATGAGGTTTCCCTATGTTGGCCAGACCGGTCTCGACCACCTGGTCTCAAGTGATCCGCCCACCTCGGCCTCCCAAAGTGCAGGGATTACAGACATAAGCCACCGTGCCCGGCTACATCACTCTCATTCTAAGGAATTCGTTTAAAAATGTAAAGCCCACAGAAAGTTAATAATAAAGACATTACTGTTAGCAAGGAACTTTCATCTCTGTCACCCCTTCCCCCTCATTTCCCATATATGACATAGACCTCCTGTTCCTATGAGGAAACTTCCTCTAAAGCAAGGTTCTCAACCCTGTGAGGGCACTGAGGTACATTTGGAAATACGTGGAGGCAATTTTGGTTAAGTGACAGGCCCACCATTCAGAGGTGCTGAAGAGTTTACAATGCATACAACAGTCCAACCAAGACCTGTCCTGCCCACCATAGTAACAGCAACTGTTAAACACCCCACTTGGCTGCCATTCCTGCCTCAGATCCTTTTTCCTCCCAACCCCAGGAAAGGAGTAACTTCTCTAATTGGTGTCTTCGGGAGAAGGAATGAGCAGTGCAGCTCAGCCCCTACTGGGATGTGTTCTTCGGAATCTGGAAACCCAAAGAGAGGGTGAACTAGGGCCTGCTCTTTGCTGGGTGGTCAGCTGCCCAGGTAAGCTCTGGTCTTTTGGAAAGACCTGAAATCCATCTATACCAGACCCTGGTGGGAAAGTCTATTGATGGCAGTGGAGTGTTACCAAACCTTTTGGATCACAGTTCTGAAGTCATGTTTCCAGTCCCTTTTATCAGTGACAGAGATGACATTTTCATCTCCATTTGTTTGTCTCCCATATCTTATTGATCAATTGTTTTGAACTAGGAAGGGAATCAAGGAATGCTATTTAATTGGTTCCAACATGTAAAAAAAAGTTTGAGAGTAAAGAGAAAATATCACTGTATGTAAATGTTAGTAGGCTCTAGATTTTCCAGTGATTTTAAGTTTTTAAAATATGTCACAACCACTTAGATTTATGTTATTCATATGGATTTCAGGACATCTAAATGATATTTTTATTTTTTAAATTATGCCTACTTTAACTACAAAACAGAATTGAGGCTGCTTTTAAAGAATGCATACAATTTCATCTGATTTTTCCTACTTAAAAATATAGTGGAGTAGCAAAATAAGGATCCAATAATAAGATAAAGCCAATAAAGTATTAGTACACTAAAATGCATGCTCTTCAGTCGTCCACATTTATTAAAAGTAGGTGGCGAGCTAAACACTAAACTTCCTGGTGGACAAAGGAAAATCAAAAACACAATTATTTTCAAGAGTAACTGGTGTTACTCTTGAACACCAGGTGCAGTGGCTCACGCCTGTAATCCCAGTACTTTGGGAGGCTGAGGTGGGCGAATCACGAGGTTAGGAGTTCAAGACCAGCATGACCAACATGGTGAAACCCTGTCTCTACTAAAAATACAAAAATTAGCCAGGCATGGTGGTGGGTGCCTGTAATCCCAGCTACTCAGGAGGCTGAGGCAGGAGAATCACTGGAACCCGGGAGGTGGAGTTTGTAGTGAGCCATGATCATGCCACTGCACTCCAGCCTGGGTGACAGAACGAGACTCCATTTCAAAAAAAAAGTGACTTTGCCCATTGAATATAAGATTAAAGTATATTTTAACTAATTATATATCAGTGTACAGGTCCTCAGGAGAAAGTCAAGGGGTATTGGCTAATGTAATGTATATAGCTCCAAAAACATCCCTAAAGAAAATGGAACAGCGAGTTAGCTTCAGCTCTTTCTTACAGGTTCCTTCAATGCAAGCCATGAGGATCATGCCAAATCATAATCTAATAAAAGGGCTCCTTCAGGGACCAAAGCAATCCAAGAAAATTGCCCTCTGATGCTCTGGCTTGATGCCCAGACTTACAAGATCTAGACTGTTTTGCCTTTTACAAACGTTTTTGAATAGCAGCTATTATTTCCTGTATATGATAAATGTTTAGATTCTATTCTGCCAATACCCCATCATCCATACTAACAAGGTAATGCAAAGACAGAAACCATTCCAAATATTGGGTTTTAAAACATCATTAACAAGCACTAGAAAATCTTCATGTTTTTGGCTTTGGATTGCACTGCTTAAATTTTTTTTTCAACAGAAGCAACTTACTTCCTCTATTATATTTTTCTTGGTAGTCTAAACCCCCAATGGAAATGGAAGAATTTCCACTGGAATAAGGCAATAAGTCATTATAACTTTTATTTATATTTAGTAAAAAGAAGTTTAAAAAAGAAAAAAAATGAAAAATAAAAATAAAGCTTTCCCCTTGCTCAGTACCCAAATGACCATATAGCATGTGTGGTATAGGAGGTACTCAGAGAGAGTTCCACAATGCTTAAGGATTGGAAAATGCACACTTTTTGTTGTTGTTGTGGCTGCTGTTGTTCATCTGCTGTGTCGGACACTTCTTGAGCACCTCTTCAAAATTTTCTTGGCCCACTAAGTGTAGGGAGTCAGCTCCAGCCACTGCTGTGGAACCAGTATCATGCTGGCACTAATATGGGCCTCACGGTACATCTCACTCTTCTGCTCTGGGACTTGGGAATCCCCTTTGAGTAAACAAGAAGAGCAGGAGTGTTTATGCCCATGAAGCCATTCTTGACCAATGGGACACAGGAGCTGATGGATAAATGCTTCTTTTTTGTCCTATAGACACATATTTCTGAAATGAACTCTGTGAGGCTCCCCAAAATATCCCAGTGAGATAGAGCACTAATCACCCTTAGCTGGGGTCATGGAGGGGCAACTTGGGAACAGGTTCTTGTATGGGTTTTCCATCCTCTGTTTCACTCCCCTGACCTGCATTTTTATTCCTTGTGCCCGTATTCCCAAATGAACTATCTGCAAAGAAGACTTTACACTGGCCTGCACTTTGGGTGGGGGTAACCTAGCTAAGACATCAGCTTTGGTCATACTTTACTGTGTTCCCATGTATGTGGATTTACAGATTCTATCCTTCAATTTTAATAAAACTAACTTTCATGTAAAGAAAAATGAACCTCTGAAGATTCCCACAGCAAAACTGCTGATTGAAGATACACCAGGAATGTAAGCACAAGATGACAACAAGAAAATCACAAAGCTAATTCTTCTCTTACTCAAAGGATGAATTCCACACGAGCTACAGAGAAGAAGAAATAACTGTTGTAGCCTTAATAATAAATTAAAATAAGTTTTAAATATCTTTATCTTTATTTTGTTCTTCTAAAATTCCATTTAAAAAACAAATTCCAGGTCAGGGGTGGTGTCTCAAGCCTGGTAATCCCAGTGCTTTGGGAGGCTGAGGTGGGAGGATCACTTGAACCCAGGAGTTTGAGACCAGCCTGGGCAATGTGGCGAAGTCCTATCTCTGCAAAAAATACAAAAATTAGCCAGGCATGATGGCAGCCTGTACCTATAGCCTCAGCTACTCAGGAGGCTGAGATGGGGGAATCACCTGAACCCAGGAGTTCAAGGCTGTAGGGAGCTGTGATTATGCCACTGCACTCCAGCCTGGGCAATAGAAACCCTATCTCAAAAAACAAACAAACAAACAAAAAGCAAAGAAAATAAATTCCATATATTTTTAAAGTTCATAATGAGTGAAGTAGTCCATATATAATTTCTAAATAAACGAATATGCATATATGAGGAGCATGCACTCAACATTTTTTACTGATAGCTTGGAGACCACTGGTCCAAATAAATTCAAGGCTGATCTGAGTGCAATGGTGTTTACAACTAATCAATCACAACCAGTTACAGACATCTTTGTTCCTTCTCCATTCCCATTGCTCCACTTGACTAGCCTTAAAACATATATAAAAAGTAAACAAAATTTAAAAAAAAATTTTAATTCAAATGATCTTACCTTTCCAGTTTCCTTATCAGCTTTGATTGGGTATAATAGGAGGTGAGCAAAACTGAGTCATTCATAAAAGTTTCCCTCAATAATCCACACTGATGAACAGAGCAGATTCATTGATAGATAAACAATTTCTTTTATTTTGCATATCTTTAAAAAAATTTTTTTGTACAGACAGTGAGCTGTGATCACACCACAGCACTCCAGCTTGAGTAATAGAGCGAGACTCTGTCTCAAAAAAACCTAAAAAGTGAATAATCAATAAATATAAAAATATTTGTCAGTGTACCTATAACAATGCCTTTAGTAAATAAAAGGTAAAATCATAAAGTTTTTGGAGGCAAATATAGAAGAATATCTTCAGGACTCAAGGGTAAGCAAGAGTTTCTAAGGTTCAGAAGGCAAAATCACAAAAGAAACATTTGATACATTGAAATTTGTTTAAATTAAAAACTTCTGCTCATCAAAAGACAATTAAGAAAATGCACAGGTGGCCGGGCACGGTGACTCTCGCCTATAATCCCAGCACTTTGGGAGGCCGAGGCAAGTGGATCACTTGAGGCCAGGAGTTCAAGACCAGCCTAGCCAACATGGTGAAATCCTGTCTCTACAAAAAATACAAAAGTTAGCCAGGCGTGGTGGCACATGCATGTGGTTCCAGCTACTGGTGAGGCTGGGGCACAAGAATCGCTTGAACTCAGGAGGTAGAGGTTGCAGTGAGCCAAGATTGGGCCATTGTACTCCAGCCTGGGCAACAGAGAGAGACTCTGTCTCAAAAAAAAAAAAAAAAAAAAAAGAAATAAAAAAAAGAAAAGAAAATTCACAGGCAAGCTACAGACTGGGAGAAAGTATTTGCAAAACATACCCGTGACTAAGGACTTATATCTAGGATATACAAGTAATTCAATAATAAAAAGACAACTAATTCAATTTTAAAAGGGCAGAAGTAACATTTCATAAAAGATATAAAAATAGACAATAGGTCAGGCCTGGTGGCTCATGCCAGTAATCCCAGCACTATGGGAGGCCGAGGTGGGTGGGTCACTTGAGGTCAGGAGTTCGAGACCAGCCTGGCCAATATGGTGAAACCCCCCATCTCTACTAAAAAAAAGTAATAATAATTAAAAAAAAAAAAATTAGCCAGGCATGGTGGTAGGTGCCTGTAGTCCCAGTTACTCCAGAGGCTAAGTCAGGAGAATTGCTTGAACCCAGGAGGCAGAGGTTGCAGTAAGCCAAGATGGTGCCACTGCACTTCAGCCTGAGTGACAGAGGGAGACTTTGTCTCAAAAAAAAAAAAAAAAAAGCAATAAACACATAAAAACGATGAGTGATTTATTCATTAATTCTACAAACATTCACTGAGTATTATACACCAGGAGTTGGGAGCAGTTTTCGTGTAGGAAGGGAAGGGTGCATGCTGTTGAGCTGGACTGCAGGAGCTGGGGTAAGAGTTAGGAAAAAGAGGAGGGGCACACTGTCATACCCACGGATCCATTAAGTCTGATAGGATCTTGGCTGGGTCTCTCTGAGAGTGCGGACCTGCGTCCCTCCCTCCCCTTTGGCAGGTGGCGAGGGATAGAAAGCCCCTCATCTCTCAGCCTGTCTGAGCAGAGACTGGTATGTCTTCTAAAGGGCGAAGTGACTTTGACCCTGGGTTGCCGCCAGCACAACCAAGGAGGTGGCTGGACAACTGGAGGATGAACAGAGAAGCCCATCCACCACTGACCCAGAAATGGCCACCTTCAAAGACCAAGATCACCGGTCCCAGGAAGATATGCTGACTTTGCTGGAATGCATGAAGAATAGCCTTCCAACCAATAACAGTTACAAGTTCAAAACCACCTAATTACATATGGGGACAAAGTAGCATTTAAAGATTTCTGGAGACATGACAAGTTCAATAGGTAGAGATTTCTTTTTTCTTCTTCTTCTTCTCCTTCTTCTTCTTTTTGGCTTTGTTTTGTTTTCTAGACAGGATCTTAATATGTCACTCAGGCTGGAGTGCACTGATATGATCATAGCTGATTGCAGCCTCAAACTCCTGGGCTCATGCAATCTTCCTGCCTCAGTTTCTGGAGTAGCTGGACCCACAGGTGTGAGTCATCACACAGGGCTAATTAAAACAAATTTTTTTTAGAGATGGGGTCAGAAATGGGTGTTGGCCAGGCTGGTCTCAAACTCGCAGCCTTAAGCATCCTCCCACCTTGGCCTTCCAAAGTACTGGGATTACAAGCATGAGCCTCTGTGCCTGGCCTAAATGGGTGAAAATTTATAACAAGGTGAGGAAGTTGTGCATTTTGACATAATTGATCCTCAAGGCCAGAAACATGTTAAAAATCCTTAAAAAGGTTAATCTCAAAAACCTCAAACAACACCCCGACTTCCCAAAGAAGTCTCTGATCTCTTATTTCCACTTCTTTATGGAGAAGCAGGCCAAGTGTGCAAAACTCCACCCTGAGATAAATAATCTGGACTTCACCAAGATTCTGTCCAAGAAATAAAAGGAGTCTCCCAAGAAGATGAAAATGAAATACATGCAGGGCTTTCCAAGACAGAAACAGAGTTGGAGTGAAACCTGGCCCATTTCAGGAAGGATCATCCTAACTTAATCGAGAATGCCAAGAAGCCAGACATCCCCAAGAAGCTCAACTCCCCGACCCAGCAGCTGTGGTACACCCATCGGAAGAAAGAGTTTAGTGTATGTTTGTTTTTGGGTTTTGTTCTGAGACAAGGTCTCATTCTGTCACCCAGCCTGGCCAACATGGTGAAACCCCCATCTCTACTAAAAAAATAAAAAAATAAAAATAAATAAAAATCAGCCAGGCATGGTGGTAGGTGCCTGTAGTCCCAGCTACTCAAGAGGCTATCATGGCTCACTGCAGCCTCAACCTCTCAGGCTCAAGCGGTCCTCCCACCTCAGCCTCCCTAGTAGCTGGGACTACAGGCACACACCACCATGCCCAGCTAATTTTTAAACATTTTGTGTAGAGACAGGATTTCACTATGTTGCTCAGGCTGGTCTTGAATCCTGGGCTCAAGCAATCCACCCACCTTGGCCCCCCAAAGTGCTGAGCTTGTAGGCATGAGCCACTGTGCCCGGCCAAGAAGGTATATCTTAAAGTGTGGCCAGATGCCCCTACAAAGGAGGTGAAGGACTTTCTGGAGAAGTAGTGCTCTCAGCTCTCAGACAGAAAAAAAAAAAAAAAAAAAAAAAAAAACACTAAAATGGATTCATGAGGCTCCAGGAGCAGTGGAAACAGTACAAGGAGATCATGCAGACCTATATCCAGGAGCACCCTGAGCCGAACATCTTTGAGGAGGGCCCCATCAAGTCCACCCTCACCAAGGCTGAACACCAGCTCAAGGACAAATTTGATGGGTGACCCACCAAACCACCGCAGAACAGCTACTCACTGTACTGCGGAGCTCATGGCCAACAGGAAGGACGTGCTCAGCACGGAGCGCGCGATATGCCGTGGGGCCAGCAGTGGAAGCTGCTCTCCCAGAAAGAGAAGGAAGCCTATGTGCGACCAGAAAACAAAAGATTATGAGGTGGAGCTGCTGCATTTTCTCAGGAGCCTGCCCCAGGAGGAGCAGCAGCAGGTCCTGTGGGAGGAGAGCGTGCTGAACATCAACAAGAAGCAAGCCACCCACCCGGCCTCCAATAAGCCAGCCCAGGAAGAAGGTAAGGAAGCCTCTGAGAAGCCCACGTGGCTTCTCGGTGGATGGAAATTGGCAGCCATCTCCCCGAGTCAGAAGAAGCACTACAAAAGCTGGCCAATGAGCAGCAAAAGCGTATAAGGTGCACTTGGACCCCTGGGTTAAGTGTCTCTGTCCCCCAGTGGGCCATGTTCATCTGCCCCCGGGAAAAGCGGCGGCAGCTGCAGGAGGAGCAGCCTGGGTTCTTGGAGAGCAAGCTGGCCTGCATGCTGGCCCGAAGGTGGAGTGACTTGTCTGAGAAGCGCAAGTACAAGGCCAGAGAGCAAGCCGGGCAGGGAGTGCCAGGAACTCAGCAAGCCGCCTGAGTCACCCAAGAGAGCACAGGAGATCTGGCAAGAGAGCATCATCAGCAACTACCTGGCCTGCTTCAAGAACGACCGGGTGAAGGCCTCGAAAGCCATGGAGGTGGCCTGGAATCACAAGGAGGAGAACCTGATGTGAATTGAGAAGGCAGCCAAAGACCAAAAGCAATGAGAGAGCTCAGTGAGATGCGGGCACTTCTAGCTGCTACAGACTCTTCCAAGATGATGAAATTCCAGGGAGGAAGCAAGAAGCCTCGTGAACCGGTACCAGAAATTCTTCCAGGAACTGCTGTGCAACGGGGAGCTGAAACACCTGCCACAGATGGAGCGCATGGTGGATGGAAATTGGCAGCCATCTCCCGGAGCCAGAAGGAGCACTACAAAAAGCTGGTCAATGAGCAGCAAAAGTGTACAAGGTGCACCTGGACACCTGGGTTAAGGGTCTCTGTCCCCAGGACTACACAGCCTAGAAAAAGCACATCTCTGATAAATGTAAGAGCATGACCAAGCTGCGGACTCGAACTCCTCTGAGTCCAGACAAATGATCCTGCAGTCCAAGTCAGAGTCCTAGGAGGATGATAAAGAGGATAAGGGCCATGAGAACAAGGATGGGGAAAACGTGTGAAACCTGGCCCATTTCAGGAAGGATCATTCCAACTTAATCAAGAATGTCAAGAAGTCAGACATCCCCAAGAAGCTCACCCCTCCCCGCAACCAGCAACTGTGGTACACTCATGAGAAGGTGTTTTGTGTATATGTGTTTTTTTGTTTTGAGACAGGGTTTCTCTTTGTCGCCCAGGCTGGAGTGCAGTGGTGCGATCATGGCTCTCTGTAGCCTCAACTCCCAGGCTCAAGTGATCCTCCCACCTCAGCCTCCTGAGTAGCTGGGACTACAGGCACATGCTACCATGCCTGGCTATGAGAATGGGGACTCCTCTGAGGATGGCAGAACTCCTCTGAGTCAAGCAGCAAGGGAGGGGATGAGAATGAGGAGTATGATGAGGATGAAGATGAGTCCATGGGCAGCAGCTCCAACTCCTCCTCTTCAGGGAACTCCTCAGACCCTGAATCCAGCTGAGGCTCAGCCCCACCCTAGGGCAGCCAGGGAGAGTCCAGGAGCTCCCCTCCCCAGCTGGCCACCTTTGTTTCTCCCCCATGTCTATCCCCTCCCCACTGGCCTCCCCCACTTTCTTTCTTCCTTTCTTTCCTTTTTAAACAAAATGGGGATGGAGCCTGGAGGAGTCCAGGCCAGCACTTTGCAACCTTAGAGACATTAGCCCTGGGGGGTCCTCCAGGGAGTGCAACCATCAGACTGAGCCAGTCCCAGACCAACTGGGCCCACCCCACCCACTTCTGCGCTTGCGGTTCCAGCATGGACAATGGATAGGGGAATGGGGTTGGGGGTGAGTGTGTCCCAAAGAATTCAGTGAGCCCTTCGACACCTGCAGCCCAATGCAAGATGGGGTGGAAGCTTGGTGAGGACTCCTTTCTTCCCAAGGAGCCTGCCACTGAGACCCCCAAATTAGAACTGGAAGCAGGGAACATTTTGGGAGAGGAAGGAGGTGTCTTTGAGAAAATAGGCACTGTCCTGATATCCCTCTCCCCTACTCCCTGGGGAACCACTCATGGGGGAGGGAGCAGAAGTGTTTTTTGTATAGGTGTATGTATATATTTTGTAAGCTCTGAGTCATCAACGAGACATTTCCTACCAAGTATATATACAAACACACACATACATATATATACATACTATACATATATATACACACACACACCAAGTGAATAAGACAACAACTGTGCTCCTAAGGGCCTCATTGTTTGGTGGGGAGTCAATTAAACAGACTCCTGAAGCACAGTGATGAGCGCTATTATAAACTGCTGTATAGCTTTTCATCTACACATACCTGCACATACATCTATACTCACTTATGCATGTACACATATTGTTTTTTCTTTTTTTAATTTTATTTATTTATTCATTTATTTTTGAGACATAGTCTCACTCTGTTGCCCAGGCTGGAGTGCAGTGGCGCGATCTCAGCTTTCTGCAACCTCTGCCTCCTGGGTTCAAGCGATTCTCCTGCCCCAGCCTCCTGAGTAGCTGGGATTACAGGCACACGCCACCACGCCTGGTTGATTTTTATATTTTTAGTAGAGATGGGGGTTTTACCATGTTGGTCAGGCTGGTCTTGAACTTCTGACCTTGTGATCTGCCTGCCTTGGCCTCCCAAAGTGCTGGGATTACAGGCGTGAGCCACCGGTCTCAGTCTTATTTTATTTATTTCTGAGACAGGGTCTCGCTCTGTCACCCAGGTGGGAGTGCAGTGGCACAATCACAGCTCACTGCAACTTCGCCTTCCTGGGCTCAAGCAGTCCTCCCACCTCAGCTTCTCCAGTAGTTGGGACCACAGTCACGCGCCACCACGTCAAGCTAATTTTTGTATTTTTTGGTAGAAATAGGGTTAGTTTCACCATGTTGCCAAAAGGCTGGTCTCAAACTCCTGATCTCAAGCAGTGTATCCACCTTGGCCTCCCAAAATGTTGGGGTTACAGGCATGAACCACCATGCCTGGCCTCTTGGTACTATTTTGACTGGGATGGAACTCAGGGGAAAATTCTTTGGTGCTGGAATGTTCTAAATACTTGATTTGGGTGATTACATTATATTTGATATTTATGTTGATGGTACTAAATTAGACCTCAGTAAACATTTTTAAAAGATAAGTTGCACGTGCTTCTGCTCTCATGAATATCATAAAGTCGTTAAAAGTACAGCATGTTAAAATTTACAATAGAAGGCAAAATACGTTCAAAGTGATAGATTTAAGGGAAAGTATGGCTAAGGAGATCTTGGAGGCGAAACCAGCTCCTCATCCAATACCTACGTGAACTTGGGCATTGCTTTGTTTCTGTAAGCCTCATTTCCCTGCTCTATAAAATGTGAGTCATGGTGCTTGCCTGCCAGGATTGTAGTGAGGATTAGATGGAATCCCTTATGGAAGGCACTTAGCATAGTGCTTGGCACACAGCAGAGTTGAGCAAGTTTCAGCTCATATTATAATTATTCCTAAAAACCCTAACTCCATGGTGAGTATAAATTCTCACAGCCACAGTAGTCCACAAGCCTCAAGTGAGGCTTTCTTCTTTTTATTTTTTATTTTTATTTATTTATTTATTTATTTATTTTTGAGACAGGGCCTTCTATGCTGCCCATGCTGGTCTCCGACTCCTGGGCTCAAAGGATCCTCCCGCCTCAGTTTCCCAAAATGCTGGGATCACAGGCATAAGCCACGGCACCCTGACTATAACTGAGCGTTTCTTTATTTTTTCCATAGGTCAACTTAATCTCTGATTGAGCCCTTGTTCGCTGGGTGGCAGAAAATAATTTTTTTTTTCTTTTTGAGACAGAGTCTCTCTGTTGCCCAGGCTGTAGTGCAGTGGCACGATCTTGGCTCACTGCAACCTCCACCTCCCTGCAACCTCCTTCTCCCTGAGGCAGAAAAAACAATTCTTCTGCCTCAGTCTCCCAAGTAGCTGGGATTATAGGCACCCACCACCACATCCGGCTAATTTTTGTATTTTTAGTAGAGATGGGTTTCACCATGTTGGCCAGGCTGGTCTTGAACTCATCTCAAGTGATCTACCCACCTTGGCCTTCCAGTGAGCCACTGCACCTGGCAGAAAATATAATTTTGTTCTAGATTTTCTCAATCATTTCAGGCTTAAGCTCAGTCACTTCATTGTTTCTGCTCCCCAGAGGCGGTTTAGGTTGTGCTGTGGAACTGGGGAAGCGGCTGGTGCTTGCTGACAACTGACGTGCTGTCACTCATTCCATAGAATCCTGTCCTGAAAGGATCTCAGCAATGTCATCCCTTCAGGTTGGCACTTACCGAGAGCAATGGGTCGCCCCAGGCTCTAGTCATCTTTTGGATGCATGATCACCATCACTAAAGATGTAGGCATGTTTAAGCTTGGCAGAAGCTAAACGCTCTCTTCATTTAAAATAGATAATAGACATTGTAAAATAATCTTAAGGAAATGCTAGATCCTGCAAAACAGCTATCTTAGTGCTCACCCACGGGAGACACTTCAGTGATCTAAATCCTAAATTGCTGCTTTACCACCTGCTTCTCACCACTAATCTCTCACTGGTTGCCCAGTGATTCCATCCTCCAAAACCAGCTACCAAGAAGGTGATCCATAAACATTTTAATAAATCAAAAGCTGGATTAGCACATCACTAAACACTTTTTTCTAAACACTTATTTTTCTGCATAAGAGAATCAAAAGAGTGAGTGGTGCAAGGTGAATGTGGGAGGTAAGGAGAAAGGATGATAATGATAACAGCAATAAAAGTTAAATTCATAATATACTAGGCACTGTACTAAGAAGTTTTCATTCATTAGCTCATTTAATCCTCACAATGACCAAATAAGGTAGTGCAATAATCATCTCCACTTTATAGATGAAAGTAAAGAGGGGTTTGTTTTGTTTTTGTTTTTGAGACGGAGTCCTCACTCTGTCACCCAGGCTGGAGTGCAATGGTGTGATCTCTGCTCACTGCAATCTCTGCCTCCCAGGCTCAAGCGATTCTCCTGTCACAGCCTCCCAAGTATCTGGGATTACAGGCACACGCCAGCATGCCCAGCTAATGTTTTTGTATTTTCAGCAGAGACAGGGTTTCACCGTGTTGGCCAGGCTGGTCTCGAACTCCTGACCTCAGGTGATCCACCCGCCTCAGCCTCCCAAAGTGCTGGGATTATAGGTGTTAGCCACCGTGCCCGGCAAGTATAGAGGATTTTACGTGAGCACGAAACACTCTGCTGCTGTTTAAGCTACCTTTATTTTGGGTCTCTGTAGCTCACAGCCAAATCTAAACTATTTGACAGAGTAATATGATGTTGATATTGATGATCTTGTTTTTACTAGCTAGACCCATTTTCTTCTGTATCTTGTCTTGATTATGCTAGCTAGATTCATGTCTTCTCCTTTATCGTCATTATGATGCCATTGTTGCTCAGCATTCGTCCAACAGGTGTACATAAAACACGGAAAAAGCACACTCAGCTGGGATTTTTTAAAAACTAACTTTTAAAAAAAGACTGTTTTTTAGAGCATTTTGAGGTGCACAGCAAAATTGAGTGGAAGGTACAGAGAGTTCCCATATATCCCCTGCCCCCTACGCATGGCCTCCACCACCATCAAGCAGAGTGGTACCTTTGCTACAATCAATGAACCAACATTAATACATCATTTTCTTTTTTTTTTTTTTTTTTTTTTTTTCGAGACGGAGTCTTGCTCTGCTGCCCAGGCTGGAGCGCAGTGGCCGGATCTCAGCTCACTGCAAGCTCCGCCTCCTGGGTTCACGCCATTCTCCTGTCTCAGCCTCCCGAGTAGCTGGGACTACAGGCGCCCGCCTCGTCGCCCGGCTAGTTTTTTGTATTTTTTAGTAGAGACGGGGTTTCACCGTATTAGCCAGGATGGTCTCGATCTCCTGACCTCATGATCCGCCCGTCTCGGCCTCCCAAAGTGCTGGGATTACAGGCTTGAGCCACCGCGCCCGGCCACATCATTTTCAATCAAAGTCCACAGTTTATATTGGGGGAAACTCTTTGTGTTATACATTCTATCGGTTTTGACAAATATATCATGCCATGTATCCACCAATATAATGTCATACAGAATCATTTCACTGCCCTAAAAATCCCCTGTGCTCCACCTATTCATTCCTCCCCTCCCTCAAACCCCTGGCAATCACGGATCATTTTACTATCTCTATCTTTTTGCCTCTTCTAGAATGCCATATAGTTAGTATCATCAGCTAGGACTTTTTTTTTTTTTTTTTTTTTTTTTTTTTTAGACAGAGTCTCACTCTGTTACCCAGGCTGGAGTGCAGTGGTACAAACTCGGCTCACTGCAACCTCCACCTCCCGGGTTCAAGCGATTCTCCTGCCTCAGCCTCCCAAGTAGCTGGGATTACAGGCATGTGCTACCATGCCCAGCTAATTTTTGTATTTTTAGTAGAGACAGGGTTTTGCCATGTTGCCCAGGCTGGTCTCCAATTCCTGACCTCAAGTAATTGGCTTGCCTCAGCCTCCCAAAGTGCTGGGAGTATAGGCGAGAGACACTTCGCCTGGCCATCAGTTAGGCTTTTTAAAGAGACTTTAATAAGTAACTATTTACAGAAGTGTGGACAGGACTAAAGGAAGCAGCCAGGGATGCCCAGGCATCCAGGGACTAGTAAGTAGAGAAGCCATCACTACCCCCATGCCCTCAGGCCAGAAGATGTAACCAGAATCTGGTTAAGAGTTAGTTCTATGCAGAGGGTCCATCCCATGGAGGCTGAAGCTACAGAGGGTTGCAGCCACTGCCCAATCCAGGCCAAGTCATGGTAGATAGAGGAGGAAGAAATATCCAGATCCATCTCTTTCCAAGCTTCAACCTCCTACTGGTGCCTACCATTGGCCAACCAGAAACCAGTCCCTAGATATCAGCCTCCCAGGGTGCACAGCATGGTTTACACAGGGTTTGCAGAGAAAAGAGCTGGGGTTGGCCGGACGCGGTGGCTCACGCCTGTAATCCCACCACTTTGGGAGGTCGAGGCAAGCGAATCACCTGAGGTCAGGAGTTTGAGAGCAGCCTGGCCAACCCTGTCTCTACTAAAAATACAAAAATTAGCCAGGTGTGGTGATAGGTGCCTGTAATCCCAGCTACTTGGGAGGCTGAGACAGAAGAATTGCTTGAACCTGGGAGGTGGAGGTTACAGTGAGCCGAGATCGTGCCACTGCACTCCAGCCTGGGCAACAAGGAGCGAAACTCTGTCTAAAAACAAACAAACAAAAAAAGAACTGGGGTTGTGGAGAGGGGTGGAGAATTGCCCACATGACAAGCAGCAAGCATTCCTTGTTCACATTAGTTGATTCACATACAATTTGTTCAGCACTAAAGAAAAAAAAATGTTTTGAGACAGGGTCTCACTCTGTTACCCAGGCTGGAGTGCAACTTCCCAGACTCAAGCGATCTTCCCATCTCAGCCTCCCAAATAGCTGGGACAACAGACCTGTGCCACCTTACCTAGCTAAGTATTTTATTTTTACTTCTGTAGAAATGAAGACTCACTACAAAAATAGCAGTCATTGCCCAGGCTGTCTTGAACTCCTGGGCTCAAGCAGTCCTCCCACCTCAGCTTCTCAAAGTGCTGGATTACAGACATGAACCACCACGCCCGGCCAGCACTAAAAATTTGGTTCACGTTATAAACCCAACTATTTGGCAAAGGAAGAAGTATGTTCCTATTTTTAAAAAAATGTGGCCTCCATTTTTAATCAGTTACTAGTATGAAGACACTTTACAGTAAATGCACATTTCAGTGTTTGCTTTGAAAGCACAAGCCAGTTAGCCTTTTCCCCTGCTCTGTTGGTTTTTTTGTTTGTTTGTTTTGAGATGGAGTCTTGCTCTATCGCCCAGGCTGGAGTGCAGTGGCACAATCTCAGCTCACTGCAACCTCCGCCTCCCCAGGTTGAAGTGATTCTCCTGCCTCAGCCCCCCGAGTAGCTGGGATTACAGGCACCCACCACCACGCCCAGCTAATTTTTGTATTTTTAGTAGAGACAGGATTTCACCATGTTGGTCAGCTGGTCTCGAACTCCTGACTTCATGATCCTCCCTCCTTAGCCTCCCAACGTGCTGGGATTACAGGTGTGAGCCACTGTGTCCGGCCACTCCTGGCCTGTTTATCAAGAGTTAAGTGTGTCTCTGTATGAAGATATACTGCAAGCTTCTATGACTTTTCTGTTGGTTCTCATGTTTAGAAGAAGAACCATAATTAGCAAAAGGAGCAGGGAACTACCATGTAACAAAGAGATTTTGTTTGTTTGTTTTGCATTTGGGGAATGGACCAGAAGTGACAGTGAGGCAGTAGGGATGGGGGAATTGTCTGTCTCAGGATGTGTCTGTCATACAGCAGGATCTCAGACTCTTAGAGATGAAAAAGACCTTTCAAGAAACACACACACACATGCTCAAGTCCTAAGTTTCTCAAGCCCTTTTAGCTGTGAAACGCCTTGTTCACACACTTAAAAAAACATTTTCTTCTTTTTTTTTAAGAAACAGGGTCTCTCTCTCTGTCACCCACCCAGGCCAGGGTGCAGTGGCAACATCATAGCTCACACAGCAGCCTCAAACTCCTGGGCTCAAGAGATCCTCCCACCTCAGCCTCTACAGGCAGGTGTGTGCCACCACACACACACACACACACACACACACACATATATATATATATTTTTTTTTAATTTTTATAGAGACAGGGTCATGATTTATTGCCTAGGCTGGTCTTGAACTCCTGGCTTCAGGCGGTCCTCCCACGTCATCCTCCCAAAGTGCTGGGTTTACAGGCATGAGTCACCATGCCCAGCCTAGAAGAATGTTAATAGTTCACGTTTATTAAATACATGACTATGTGCCTGGTATTGTGCTTCGTACTTTACCTGGATTATCGCATTTCATCTGGACCACAGTCTTACAAGAGAGCTTTTCTTACTTCTTCCATTTTACAGAGGAAGGTACAAGAGGCCAGAGAGATGGCCCAAGGTCATACTGCCAGTGACTGTGGGAGATAGGATTTGAACTCAGGCTTCCTGACCCCTCAACCTGTGTCTCCAATTTCAGATAAAAGGCAAATTGCTTTGTTAAAGCAGAGGGTAGATCCCCACAATCCTGGTCACTCTCTCCTTAACCATGGCCTTGTTCATGGCCACCAGGGGCACAGTCTGAAAACCCATCCAGTCCAACACTTCATCTGATAACTTAATCGATTAAACTGATTAATTCAATAAATAGAAAAACAATCACACAGTTCTCAAACACTACCAGTCTCTTATTTTTCTGTCCTCCTCGATATAATTAGACACCGTTTTTCATAGCTATCATCAATACACACATGTAATTTCATCTTGGGCTCTTTTTAACGTAAATCTATTTTCTGTAAACATTTCATGTATAAACCCAGACATTAAACTTACCGATTTTAACCACTGCTTATTATGTTAATGGAGTACTTGATGAGAATTTCCTAACCTGTATTCCATGAATGCCTGCCTCCAGGTAATATGAATAAGTACCTGTAATAAAAAGGGGTTTTATACATTTTTACGTTTATATTATACATAATATATATATATATATATTTACAAGAAGTTTGGGGAACAATACACATACTCTTCCCACAGTCACTCCCTTTCAGTACCTCCACCAACATACACATTAGAATATTAGAAACACTGAGAAGTCACACAAGAAAGCAACTGGCATAAACAGGCTTAGCAAACTGATCTGATGGTGAAATCTTTTTGGAGACACCCCTACTGAGCAGATTTACTGCCCAATAGGACTCCAGTTGATGGCATGACACCCTATGCTAGGTTTGCTGGATCCTTTCTCCATGCATGTGAGTGCCCTTACTTTACGGATGAGGAAGCTAGCACTCAAGTCACCCAGCCAGCTGGCAGCACTGGTTAGGACCGTAACTCAGGTCTGCTAAGTTTTGCAGAAATCCATGTGACAACATTGTCTGGGCTCTTGCAGGTTGACACATGCTGTGATATTTCACAATTTCTGAAGAGCAAGTGAGCACAAAGCCCAGTTCATGATGGATGGCTCAGGTCACATGGTAACTTGGCAGCTCGGAGTAAAGCATTCAGTCTCCCCTTAGGTCCTGTAGCAAACCCAAAACGGCTTCTCAAAAGGTGAATATGTAGTGCTCTGCAGAGGAGAACACAGCTTTGCTCCCAAATCCTGAGGTTCCATGCTGATCCACCCCTACCAGCAGCTCCAAACAGCATCTCTCAGCCACAGATACTTCAAGCTGCATCCTGTCTTTTGGGTTGCAGGGCTTAAGCAGGGAGCAGCTTCCACAGCAAGCTGATCCTGTTGTAGCCTTCTCATATTCTATGCCCTTCATTTAAAAAGGCCACTGTCAGTGGGTTAGGAATGAAGATCTAGGCTCAGGGAAGGAGCCACAACCAATGTGCAATGAGGCGGGGAAGAAGGCAGGTGTAAATATCAGTTATGACCATGTGACCAGTTGCAGGAACTAGGTCTGTTGTAGTTATGGGGATTTCTTCCTGATTTTTTCATGGAGGTCGATGCAGAAGGATCACTTGAGCCTGGGAAGTCAAAGCTTCAGTGAGCTATGATTTCACCACTACACTCTAGCCTGGGTGACAGCACCCCTCACCCCCCTCTCATTAAAAAAAAAAAGTGTTAATATTGAACCTTATATTTCAGTATTTAAGTTACAGGATATCAAAAGGGCAGTGTAGCTCAACTGGAAAAGGAATGAACATCACCCAAAAATAGTTAAGGAGGTTTGGGGTCCCTTACTGGGGGAAAGTTAACATGTTTACAGATGCATGAGAGGTTATCATATTATTTTGTTTTGTTTTGGTTTGGTTTTTTGAAACAGAGTCTCACTCTGTCGCCCAGGCTGGAGTGCAGTGGTGCGATCTTGGCTCACTGCAAGCTCTGCCTCCTGGGTTCACGCCAGTCTCCTGCCTCAGCCTCCCAAGTAGCTGGGACTACAGATGCCCGCCACCATGCCCAGCTAATTTTTTATATTTTTAGTAGAGATGGGGTTTCACCGTGTTAGCCAGGATGGTCTCGATCTCCTGACCTCGTGATCCGCCCACCTCAGCCTCCCAAAGTCCTGGGATTACAGGAGTGAGACACCGCGCCTGGCGCATGTTATGTTTTGACCCATAGTATTTCTTATTGTTAAGGTGCCAGCTATCAAAAAAATACTGAGTATAAAATGGGAAAGAGATTCAGGGGAGTCTGGTCCAGCCAGTCCACATATGAAGTCAGAAATAATACTGTATTTGTCCATGCAACAAAGTTCAGCATCCTTTTAAAGCAAGTGTGCCAACAAGGGTGAAGGAAATTGATGTCTGTGTATTAGAGGGTGAATAAACATACGCCACTTGGGGGAACTCATGTTCTCTTAGTCTTCTCAGAACTTACAAGCTGCAGAGACATTTTGTTGATACTAAGAGATGGGTTAGTGTGGGGGGGGGGATTCTGAGCAGAAATGGCTTTTGGTGCCAGGTGACTCATGTTTCAGCAACTTCCACATTCAGCAGATGGTGATAACGCCAGCACTTAGCGATGGGGCTGAGTAAATCAGGACGGCATGTTTCCACACTTCTCAGATGCTTATTTCTAAACATTATGTAAAAACCATGTCTTTGAGCACTTCTCTCAGCATGAAGGGATGGAGCCTAGGCGAGGTTTCTGCCCTTGGAGTTCATCTTGCCCTCCCATTGGAAAGCTATCATGGGCCACACTATGGGAACATGAAGAAAAGGTGACAGACACTCTCACTTTTCAGGCACCGCAAACATCAGGCCACAGAGTATACTAACCACACTACCACAGACATTGTCTTCATCATTTCTCACAAGAATATGGCCATATTGAAAGTACATTCAAGACTGGGCGCAGTGGCTCATGCCTGTAATCCCAGCACTTTGGGAGGCCAAGGTGGGAGGATCATCTGAGGTCGGGAGTTCAAGACCAGCCTGACCAACATAGAGAAGCCCTGTTTCTACTAAAAAAATACAAAATTAGCCAGGCATGGTGGCGCATGCCTGTAATCCCAGCTACTCAAGGGGCTGAGGTAGGAGAATCGCTTGAACCCGGGAGGCAGAGGTTGTGGTGAGCCGAGATCACACCATTGCACTCCAGCCTGGGCAACAAAAGCGAAACTCCATCTCAAAAAAAAAAAAAAAAAAAGGAAAAGGAAAAAGAAAGAAAGGACCTTCAAGTCTCCAACAGATTCCCACCTATTAAATTAAATTAACAATTTAAATTAAATTAACAATTTAATTTAAATTGTTAATTTAACAATTAAATTATGGAACCTTAGAATTTATGGAATAGAAGACACTTAAGGTCATTGAGGCTGGAGCAGAGATAACTAACTTTTCACCAAATATTTTGCATGCCCTCTTCCATGGTATGGAGTTGATGTGGAGAAGTAGCTGCCTAGGGAAGAAATACATTTCCCAGTCCCCTTACATCTATGCAACGCCACAGGACCAGTGCCGGCCAATGAAACTTGAGCAGAAAGGGACATGTGTCACTTCTGGGCCAACGCAGATAAGAAGAGGGTGTACCTTTCTTCTGGATGCAAAGGTCTTCAAATCCCTAAAGGATGACAGAGCCATAAGATGAGACAAGCCTGGGTCCCAGAATCACCACATGGAGGAAACCCAACAGGAACACCATCAGATTGCAACATGAGTAAAAAATACATATGTACTGTGTTAAGACACTAAAACTGGGAAGTTAATTGTTACATTGGCTAGCATTTTCTTTATTAATACAAAGACCAATCTCCCTCAATCTACTGTTTAAATTATCCCATCTCCCTCCCATTCTCTTCCCTCAATCTACTGTTTAAATTTTCTTTATAATTCTTCATAGGGAGATTAGTAGAAATAACCTGAGATAGTTTGTGTAATGGTCAGGATGACCGACATTGGTGTTAGGCAGACTAGGGCTTGAATTTCCTTGTCAATATGAAACTAACAATGTGCTCTTGGGTGAGTCATTTAACTTCTCTGAGCCTTGATTTCTTCATCTGTAAAATGCACATAATAGTAGTACTTATGTCAAAAGGCTGTTGAGAGAAGTAAGGAATTCATCCATGTAAGGGACTAAGCATTCAAGAACTGGAGGCTCTGTTCTTATTGGCGTCATCCTACAGGGACTCATCCAATGTATGACGGTGGTAATATTAAGGAGGTTGATTTGCGAGGCTTTGTGGTGAGATGGAGATTGATCTATGGGGCTTTGTTGTAAATAGGCCACTTTCCAGAGGGCCAGAGGAACTTATGGATACAGATGACTTTCCTAATTAGGTACCAGAACCCTGGAAAACAATGCAGGGTGGTAGAATTGGAAATGTGGGTCCTTGGAGACTCTGGTACCAGGAGCACATAGAGAATAAGCAGCAGAATCCCTGGACACTAACACATCTTAGCAGTACCCAGGTCCTTCAGGGGCGAGGAGATGGGAGCTGTTGTTTCCAAGATGTACAGGCGAGGTCATGTGGGATGTGAGTGAATCGGGGACTCTCAACACAGGGTGGTTCTCTGACTGGGTCTTGGGAAATGGGACCCTCTCCTATGGTCTCTAAGGTAACCCTAGACTGGCATAGAGAAGAGAAGTCACCAGGAGAAGTCTCAGGAGGCATGCCACTAAGAGCACAGGGCAGAGATGGAAGAGAACCAGACAGGGGGCCTGCAGGATCTACGGCAGCTTCCTGCCTGCCATTCCTACACCTGCTCCTCCAGTTCCACTGTGGGGCCACCTACACAAAGGGCCTGGGGCCCCCTCCCTTTCTCCTCTTAACAGAACTCCAGGTTCCCAAGCAGACTTTCTGCTGACCCCTCTGTCACCCCACTGCTTCATTTAGCATTAGGAATCTGGAAGACTACTCTCTTTCCTTCTTTTGCCCAGATGTGGAGAATTGAAAAAGGAAAAGCAGATGTTTGGCCCAAAACTGCTCCAAAAATGCAAACAGCCTAGTTTCTCCTGCTTTTGTGGACAGCAATAGGGAGAGGGACAACTCAGACCCTGTTCCTGTGCCCAGTTTCCAACATTCTTTTAGCCAAGCCATCAGAGCAGCCTTCACAAAGCCGGACCCAGCAGCTACTTCCGACCCCCTCTCTGAAGAAAAATGAGAGGAAAGAAAAACTCGTACACAACAGCTCCTGTTCTGCACCTCAGGCATCCACACCAAGTGGCACAGCTGACCCAGGCTGCCTTCTCCATCGGGTTTTCTCTTTTCTGTGCTTTTATTTTGCTCCTGTAATTTTTAAGTATTTGCATTTTTAATAGTGATGTTGCATACATATAATAGTGATCAGATCAGGGTAATTAGTATATCCATCATCTCAAAACTTTATCATTTCTTTATGTTGGGAGCATTCAATGTCCTTTCTTTGAGATGGAGTTTTGCTCTTGTCACCCCGTCTGGAGTGCAATGGTGCAATATGAGCTCATTGCAACGTCCGCCTTTCAGGTTTGAGCGATTCTCCTGCCTCTGCCACCTGACTAGCTGGGACTACAGGCACCCACAATCACTCCTAACTAATTTTTGTATTTTTAGTAGAGATGGGTTTTCACTATGTTGGCCAGGCTGGTCTCAAACTCCTGTTTGAGACATCAAGTGATCTGCCCTCCTTGGCCTCCCAAGATGCTGGGATTACAGGTGTGAGCCACCGCACCTGGCCCTGTTAATATATTACATAGTTTCAAATAGCTAGAAGAAGGATATTAAGGCTGGGTGCGGTGGCCCAAGTCTGTAATCCCAGCACTTTGGGAGGCCAAGGAGGGCAGATCACAGGGGGTCAGGAGTTCAAGAACAGCCTGGCCAATGTGGTGAAAGCTCTCTCTAAAAGAAAATACACAAAAATTAACCAGGTGTGGTGGCGTGCACCTATAATCCTAGCTGCTTGGGAGGCTGAGCCAGGAGAATCACTGGAACCTGGGAGACAGAGGTTGCAGTAAGCCGAGATCATGCCACTGGACTATAGCCTGGGTGACAGAGCAAGACCCTCTCTCAAAAACAAACAAACAAACAAAAGACACTGGGCACCGTGACTCACACCTATAATCCCAATACTTTGTGAGGCCAAAGTGGGCAGATCACTTGAGGTCAGGGGTTCGAGACCAGCCCGACCAACACAGTAAAACCCCGACTCTAGTAAAAATACAAAAATCAGCTGGGCGTTGTGGCAGGTGCCTGTAATTCCAGCTACTTGGGAGGCTGAGGCAGGAGAATCGCTTGAACCTGGAAGGCAGAGGTTGCAGTGAGCCAAGATCATGCCATTGCACTCCAGCCTGGGCAACAGAGGGAAATTCCATCTCAAGAAAAAGAAAGGAAAGAAAGAAAGAAGAAAGAGAGAGGAGGGAGGGAGGGAGGGAGGAAGGAGGGAGGAAGGAATGGAGGAAGAATAAGGAATGAAGGAAGGAAGAAAGAAAAGATGGTGAGGAGGGAGTAAGGGGAATGAATAAATTGTCAGGAAGTCATACGTAAGAAGAATGAATAAAGACCTCCCTTCCGCCAAATAGCATAATACAGAAAAGAAAGAAATAAGACCTAAAAAACAGAAAGAAAAAAGAAAGAAAGAAAGAAACCATGTAATGCATTAACTAAAGTCATCCTACAGTGGCATAGAACTCTAGAGTTTATTCCTCCTGTGTAGCTGTAATTTTGTATCCTTAAACAAATCTCTCCCTATCCTTCCATTCCCCTGACCCTTTAAGTATTTGAATTTAAACAGATTAGCTCAGGAACCAGGAAAATTTCAAATACAATGTACTTTCCAGATTTCTGTGTTTACACCAAAATAAAGTGTTGACACTGACAGAAAAAGGAAGGAAGGACACTTCAGGGTAAATAATTTTTTAAAAAATCTGTAAAGATGGGCCTCACTGTTTCCCAGGCTACTGTTAAATTCATAGCCTCAAGTGATCCTCCCACCTCAGCCTTCCAAGGTGCTGGGTATACAGGTGTGAGCCACAGTGCCCAGCTAGGAGTAAAGATTCATCTTGTGTTTATATTGTATACTGATTTTCAGTACCCCCAAGACTGATCACCTTGAAGAAAATGAGGTCATGAGTGAGAATATAAGTGACTCTTTCCCCTAAAACACACAGCTGAGCCTTCCAGCTTTGGACATCTCTGTTGAACATTTTCCTTTTTACTAAGCCAAATTTATCTCCCTGTTTTTTTCCATCCCTGCCTTGGGTCCACATAGAGCAAGTCTAGTCTTTCTTTCACTTGTAGAAGTCCACAGTGAAGGCCTGCTCCATGGAAAGACAGAGGGCAAGGGTGGTCCTTGTTGAGGATGAGTTTCTCCATGGGGAGCTTTCTCCTCTGGGACAGTAAGAGGCAATTTCTTCTATGGTTGTATTTGAGGGATACTCAAGGGCCCTCAGCCCCAAGTTTTCCTTCCAAACTCCAACATTGGCGTAACTCTTTGAGGGTAACCTTGCTCTCACTTAATGTTCCCGTGTGCAGAGCAGAGGTTTGAGGGAATGGGACTCAGTATAGACATTGTTTGGGGTCAGGGCATCAGACTTGATCCAGTCCATGCAGGAGTGCAGCAAGAGAGCACCGGGGGGGAATGAAGAAGCAGTTAGGCGGGAGCAAAACCTGGGGCTTCCAGTGAGTACCCCAACCATGCTCAAGAGGCTAATATCAATCAGTGCAGAGACACAACTACCCATTCTCCACAGTGGGACAGAAACAAGAAGCCCCAAAACACCTCCCCTCAATCAATCCTGTCCCAACATGTGTTACTCAGCCTGGCTTTCCCTGATACACCCTCTCCTTTGTCTGTTCTCCTGTTTTCTAACTTGCTCCCTCCAACAGCTATTCCAGATGGTGGTGCAGATGAGAGGAAAGATTCAGGAGAAGAGAAAAGAGAGGACATGGTATATTTATTCTGGAACTTGAACACTTAAAGTCTGGTTATTTAAGATAAGTTAATATTCTAGGTTCCTCAGCTTTCTACTCATATCCTCCCCAGATGACAAAATGTTGCTTGCCCATCTCCCATCCCTTCTCTCTCTCTCTCTCTCTCTCTCTCTCTCTCTCTCTCTCTCTCTCTCTCTCTCTCTCTTTTTAGAGACTGGGTCTTGCTCTGTCACCCAGGCACACAATCATGGCTCACTGCAGCCTCAACAGCCCAACTCAGCCTCCCGAGTGGCTGGGACTACATGCATGTACCACTATGCCTGGCTAATTTTGTTAAAATTTTTTTGTAAGGACAGGGTCTTTCTATGTTGCCCAGGCTGATTTCAAACTCCTGAGCTCAAGAGATCCTCTTGCCTTGGCCTCCCAAGGTGCTGGGATTACAAGCGTGAACCAACACACCAGCCCCATTTTCCCTTCTCATGGCAACAGTTTTCCTCTGTTAAGCCACCCCTCTCAGTCCATGTGGTTCATTCGAGATGGACTGCACAGAACTCACCATTCCAGAGATGAACTGAAAGACCAAGACCTGGTGAACTAGAGTCAGTGGTTGGATTAGGGATGGAAATGTGGTGGGAATCATGCCAGTGACAGTCCATTCTGGGCTTTTGCTGGAACCATTGTGTTTTTCCAGCACATTTTTTGCTGGAAAAATGGGTGGGGTTTGCCAAGCAAATAGGAGGTAAATCTGGAGCTGCTGATAGCCATGGAGTGTGTGCCTGAGTATGAATCCAACACTGAGGGGAGAAGGACCAAGAGATGGAGAAAGATAGGCTTTGTCTGTTGAAGTTGTTTGTCTCTTGCATCCAAAAGAATTCTAATCCATACTCTACCCCAGTGCTCTCGACCTGTTTTTGTTTTTTTGAGATGGAGTCTCGCTCCCATCACGCAGGCTGGAGTACAGTGGCACGATCTCGGCTCACTGCAACCTCCACCTCCCAGGTTCAAGAGGTTCTCTTTTCTCAACCTCCCAAGTAGCTGGGATTACAGGCATGTACCACCACACCCAGCTAATTTTTAAATTTTAGTAGAGATGGGGTTTCATCATGTTGGCCAGGCTGGTCTCAAACTCCTGGTGTCAGGTGATCCACCCACATTGGCCTCCCAAATTGCTAGGATTACAGGTGTGTAATCCACTGTGCCCAGCCAACCTTTTTGGTCTCCAGACCCCTCTGCACTTCTAACACTTGTTGATGACACCCAAGAGCATTTGTTTATGTGCATTATTTTTGTTTGTTTTTGAGACAGAGTCTTACTCTGTCACCTAGGCTGGAGTGCAGTGGTATAATCTCAGCTCACTGCACCCTCTGCCTCCTGGACGCAAGCAATTCTCCTGCCTCAGCCTCCCCAGTAGCTGGGACTACAGGCATGCACCACCACATCCGGTTAATTTTTGTATTTTTAGCAGAGACGGGGTTTTGCCATGTTGGCCAGACTGGTCTCAAACGCTCGGCCTCAAGTGTTCTGCCCGCCTCACCCTCCCTAAATGCCAGGATTATAGGCATCAGCCACTGTGCCCAGCTGATGTGCATTATTTTTATTAATATTTACCAATCAGAAATTAAAATTATGAAGTTTAAAAAAAACTACATATTAAAACTAATAACAAATCCATTATACATTAATAGAAATACCATTTTATGAAAAATAACTGTTTCTAAAACAGTATATTTAGGGAATAGTGTTTTGCTGTTTTACATTTCTTCAATTCTCTTGCAATGTCTGATTTATTTGAAGATAGCTGAATTCTCATATATGTTTCTGCATTAATATATTGCCATATGTTGTTTTGGTTACAGTCTGTGAAGAAAACCCAGCCTCACAGAGATATGTATATTTGGAAAAGAGAGAGGTATTTTAATAGACTTCTCAGCAAGTTGTGTATATTCTTTTTTGATACTACCACAAAACTTAACAAGTGCTAGTTACTTAAAGGCTTGTTACAATGTGAAATCAGAAACTATAAACATGAGCTTTTCATATTTTGTACACTCATGAGAGAGTAAGAAGGATAAAAGGCAAGATATCTTTATATGAATGTGAAAACAGTTTTGGTCTTCCGGATCCCCTGAAAGGGTTTCAAGCACCTCTGAGGGTCTCTGGACCATTCTTTGAGGACCACCGCTCCACCCTAATTCTCATAAACTCTGGTGCTCCTCTCTGCACATTTTTCTCACGTATTTATTTATTTGGTAACTCCTCTTACTTTCATTCGCAACAATTTTCATCTATCTATCTATCTATCTATCTATCTATCTATCTATCTATGACAAAGTGTGGCTCTATTGCCCAGGCTGGAGTGCAGTGGCGCAATCCAAGCTCACTGCAATCTCCGCCTCCAAGGCTCAAGCCATCCACCTCAGCCTCCCAAGCAGCTGAGACTACAGGTGCACATCACCATCCCTGGCTAATTTTTGTGTTTTTTGTAGATACCGGGTTCCTCCCTGTTGCCGAGGCTGGTCTTGAACTCCTGAGCTCAAGCGGTCCACTCACCTCAGCCTCCCAAAGAACTGGGGTTACAGGCGTGAGCCATCACGCCCAGCCTCGTTTTTCTAATTTAAAGAAAGATCTGATTTAGCTCATTCAGCCACTATTCAATAAGAAAATCCCTATTAGTTACTCAACAAATACTATTAGGTGCTCCCTGTGTTCCAGGCATGGTGCTAGGAGTTAGGACTGCAGCAAATCTTCACATAACATCATGTCATTCAATGTCTTTTCATTATTATGTTGGTGAGAAAAAAATGTCAGAGCCACTGTCTGTGTGGAGTTTGCATGTTCCTTCCATGTCATGGGGTTTCTCCAGGTCTTCCAGTCCTCCCACACCCCAAAGCTGTGCACATGGGGTCTACATTGTCCCAGTCTGAGTGAGTGAGTGTGTGTGTGAGAGTGCACTCTGCGATGGGATGCTATCCTGTCCAGGATCGTTCCTACCTTGCACTCCGAGCCGCTGCAACAGGCTGCAGCCACTCACCACCTGAACTGGAACAAGCAGACAAATAATAATCTTAATCTTTTTCTTATTAATCTTCCTTGGATGTATGTGTAGCTTATATTTATTTCAATATTTAATATTAGGAGCATTTGGAGTCTTTATTTAGAAGTTTGATGATTTGTTTGTTTGTTTGTTTTTGTTTGTTTTGAGAAGGGGTCTCACCCTCTTGCCAGGCTGGAGTGCAGCGGTGCGATCTTGGCTCACTGCAACCTCCACTTCCCAGGTTCAAGCAATTCTCCTGCCTCAGCCTCCTGAGTAGCTGGGACTATAGGCACGCACCACCATGCCCAGCTAATTTTTGTATTTTTATTAGAGACGGGGTTTCACCATCTTGGACAGGATGGTATTCATCTCTTGACCTCATGATCTGCCCACTTTGGCCTCCCAAAGTGCTGGAATTACAGGCATGAGCCATCATGACCAGCCGTTTTTTGTTTGTTTGGTTTTTTTTTTTTTGAGACAGACTCTCGCTCTGTCACCCAGGCTGGAGTGCAGTGGCGCGATCTCAGCTCATTGCAACATCTGCCTCCCGGGTTCAAGCGATTCTCCTGCCTCAGCCTCCCAAGTAGCTTGGATTACAGGCATGTGCCACCATGCCCAGCTAATTTTTGTAATTTTAGTAGAGACGCGGTTTTGCCACATTGGCCACACTGATCTCGAACTCCTGACCTCAGGTGATCTGCCCACCTTGGCCTCCCAAAGTGCTGGGATGACAGGCGTGAGCCACCATGCCCAGCCAATGATATTTTTGTGACCAGAAATATATCATAGGAACTTAACTCTGGTTTATATCAATTAGCCTACAGTCAAATTGGTTTTACTGTAGGTCATTTCATTTAAAGTTACAGTTTCCAAGAACTTATTGACTACGTTCTGTGAGGACTTACTGTATAATGGGGAGCAAAACTGCAGCAGTCTGACTCCCAAGTTGCCTGCAACCTAGTCCAGTGTACAGACACTAATTAAACAGTCACTCATAGAGGTTTACAAGTTGGGGCAAGTGCTGTGAAGGAAAGCTACAAAGAGCATCAAGTCAGAGAGTGGCAAGGGATTGGTTCCTTAATGAAGTGACTTTCAGACAGAGATCAAAAGGATACATAGCCGTTTACTGGGCAAACGGAGAAGAGGCGTGAGGAAGCAGAGAATGTAGATTGTTCCTGGTAGAGACCATAGCCTGTGAAATGTCTTAGGGAAAGAAAAGCTGCAGGAGTTGGTGTGGCTAGAAAGCAAGGGTAGAGTCTGGAGAGGTGAACAGACATTCTCCATTGGACAGAGCACTTGCAAAAGGCTGCTGGTTGACCTAGAGACCATTGCCTTTGAGACAGGTGCCCATCTCTGGTCTAACCAGCTGGAACCCCAGCTGCAGGGTCCTGTGGCAGCCTATGCAAAAGGCACAGCTCCAAAGGGATTGTGGGTATGGCAAGCATTCCCAGAGGAGTCATAAACTCCTCTAAAAACCTTATTTTGCCAGGCTCAGTGGCTCATGCCTGTAATCCCAGCACTTTGGGAGGCCAAGGCGGGAGGATCATGAGGTCAGGAGTTCGAGACCAGTCTGGCCAACATGGTGAAACCCCGTCTCTACTGAAAATACAAAAATTAGCTCGGTGTGGTGGCACATGCCTGTAATCCCAGCTAGTCAGGAGGCTGAGGCAAGAGAATCGCTTGAACTTGGGAGGCGGAGGTTGCAGTGAGCCAGGATCATGCCACTGCACTCCAGCCTGGATGACAGGATGAGACTTCATCTCAAGAAAAAAGAAAAAAATATCCTATTCCAACTTTCATTGCCTCAAAGTTGCCTGGCGCATGGCCATTCTCCCACTGGGCTGCCTGGGAGATCTCTTGAGTTTGCTGGTTCATCCATGCTCAATTTTCAGTAGGGACATTGTCACAGGTGGGGTTCCTGGGAGGCGGCTTCTGTGAAGACTTGCAGCAGGATGCTTGTTGCGAATTGCTCTTGAGGACAATGCTTGTGGAAGAGACAGGATAGGAGGATTAGAGACATGGAGAAGAGAAGCCTGTCAGGCAGTCTCAACAGAGGTCTCAGGCAACCCCACAGGCAGCTCTGAAGCTGTGCTGGCCATTCCAAATTGTTTCAAGTCAGGCCGGGGGCAGTGGCTTATGCCTGTAGTCCCAGCACTTTGGGAGGCTGAGGCAGGTGGATCACTTGAGGTCACAAGTTCAAGACCAGCCTGGACAACGTGGTGAAACCCCATCCCTATTAAAAATACAAAAATTAACCAGGCACGGTGGTGGGCACCTGTAATCCCAGCTACTCCAGAGCAGGAGAGTCGCTTGAACCATGGAGGCAGAGGTTGTAGTGAGCCGAGATCGTGCCACTGCACTCCAACCTGGGCAACACAGTGAGGCTCCATCTCAAAAAAAAAAAAAAAAAAATTGTTTTGAGTCAGAAGTCTTCACAGAAGCTGCCTTCCAGGAACCCCACCTGTGACAATGTCCCTACTGAAAATTGAGCATGGATGAACCAGCAAACTCAAGAGATCTTCCAGGTGGCCCAGTGGGAGACTGGCCATGTGCCAGGCAACTGTGAGGCAATGAGAGATGCAATAGGGGGTCAGTCATTAAGCCACCACATCTGCCAGTCATTGGATGTGGGCTGGCCTGGAAAGAAGCACAGCCCAGGGCAAGGCAGTTTTTCTTTAGCTAATGCAATCCCCAAAGTGGGCTGGCAGCAGAGGGTTGTCTTCCAGCATCATTCCCAACACCTGGGGAAATTGTCCTTCTTTCCCAACGGGGGATATCAGCAGTGTCTCTCAGAGCCCACAATGTCACTCAATCCCCTTAACAAGAATCACAATGGCATTTCTGAGAACACTGGTGGCCAGGGAGTTAGCGGAATTGAGTTCTAGTTATGGCTTTCCATAAATCAAACAAGCATAAAAAATCATGTGGTTGGTGACTTGGGTCTACACTGTTGGTCTCCCCAGTCTTATCTCATATTCCCTCTCCCTCACTCGACCTACTCCATCAACACAGGTTTCCACTCTATTCTTTCAACCCTCCAAGCTCACATACACCTGGGGCTTTTGCACTGTCAATTGGAATTATCTTATTTGTGTGTTTGATGAGAACATATACTGCGTGAGCATGGAAACCATGTATTCACTCATATAGCCTCACGACCTGGAACATGACATAAAAAATGCTTGCAGAAAAATGAGTGACTGAGTACCAGGTGGAGTGGATGTGTGAGTTTTCTAGGGCTGCCATAACAAAGTGCCATGGACTGGGTGGCTAAACAGAACGTACTTCTCACAGTTTCTGGGTTGGTTTTTTCTCAGGTCTCTCTCCTTGGCTTGTAGATCACTAACTGTCTTTTCCCTGTCTTCACATGGGCTTCCTTCTGTATCTGTGGCTAAATTTCCTCTTATTGTAAGGACACAGCTCATATTGGAATAATGCTGATTAATCATAATGACCTCATTTTAACTTAATTACCTCCAAAAAGACCCTACCTCCAAATATATTCTGAGGTACTGGGAGTTAGGACTTTGACATATGAACTGGCGGTGGACGGGGGGGACACAATGCAGTCTGCAACAGTTGGGTGGGGACACAAAAAGTCTATGTCCTGGGCTTTTTCTTTCAGGAGCATAGCTATACTGCACTAAAGAAAGCTGACTCACAGTAGCCACTATTTTTTTTTTTTTTTTTTTTTTTTTTTTGAGTCTTCATGACATACCAGGCACTGTGCTTGGTTCTTCATAGGCATTTTCTTTTTTTGCTTCATAACAATCTGTTGAGGTGGGTAGCATTATGTCCATTTTACAGAGGCTCAGAGCTGTTAAGTCACTTGCTCTAGGTCACACAGTGGATAGGTGGAGATGTTAGAACTTGAAACCAGCCAGGTGCAGTGGCTCACACCTGTAATCCTAGCACTTTGGGAGGCTGAGGTGGGTGGATCACCTGAGATCAGGAGTTCGAGACCAGCCTGACCAACATGGTGAAACCTATCTCTGCTAAAAACAAAAAATAGCCGGGCATGGTGGCATGCACCTGTAATCCCAGCTACTCAGGAGGCCAAGGCAGAAAAATTGCTTGAACCTGGGGGTGGAGGTTGCAGTGAGCTAAGATCATGCCACTTTACTCCAGCCTGGGCAACAGAGTGAGATTCCGTCTCAAAAACAAACAAACAAAAAAGACAGGAAATAAAAAACTTGAAACCAGATCTCCCGACTCTAAATCCACACAGTTAACCATTTCCAGAGAGTGTCTCTTGTCTATCTTCACAGCTTCCTAATCCCATAATTTGAAATGCTAATATCCTGCATCGACAGAGCCATAATTAGTTTAATTACATGATATTTTGTGATGTGCTCTCTAAATCACCTGTAGCCCTCTCCAAGGAGAAGGGAACCATCTGGGAAAATAACAGAAGCCCAGATGTTCTCAGCATTCATGATAGAAAAGCATGAACAAACATTTTCTCTGTTCACAATATTGTCAAAGCTAACGCTATGGTCCCCTCCCTGAAACTTAAGCCAAAATCAGAACTTACTTCATTCTCTGTTTTATTAGCTTGGAATTGGCCCAAGATAAGTTTAACCAATCAAAGAGTCTGAGAAAACTGCAACCAATTGCCCTGAAAAATATGCTAAGCCTGAACAGATTTATTCAACTTTGCTTAGTGGGTGGCTTCTCAGGATGAAGGCCAAGATTTATCATCTGCTTGGCTTTGTCCTTTGATTATTCATTGACTGGGATGACTTTCTTCCCATAAGCTGATACAGTCTCCCGTCTCAGAGAGAGGGGGAAAATACAAAACACCACATTGTCTGATTCATTCCAAACAGAATGTTTCTAAGACAGCCAGACCTGTGCTACTAATGCATATTCCGTGTTTTTCCTTTTGAATTCACAGCAGTAGATTAATGAAAAATTTAGTGATGGGTGGAGGGGTGCAGGTGGAATGTTCTACTAATTCCATTGGGTGTCTATTGAAACACATATTTCTTTTGCTTTTGCTTTTTTAAGACAGAGTTTCACCCTGTAACCCAGCCTGGATTGCAGTGGTGCGATTACGGCTCACTGCAGCCTCTACCTCCTGGTCTCAAGTGATCCTCCCACTTCAGTCTCCCAAGTAGCTAGGACTACATACAGGAGCACACCACCACGCCCAGCTATTTTTATTATTATTACTTTTTGTAGAGGAGGGGTCTCACCATGTTGCCCAGGCTGATATAGAACTACTGGGCTCAAGTGATTCCCCCTGCCTCGGCTTCCCAAAGCTCTGGGATTACAGGCATGAGTCACACAATGCTCCACCCAGTTCATACTTTTGACAAACTGGAAACTTCTTTCCGCCCTGAAGGGTGTGTTGGAAAATGCTAAGAAATGACCAGCAGGTGGTGTGCATGCCCCATGTCTCATAGACGTGTACTCAAGGCTCTGCTAAGAGCTGCTTGCAAACGCCAAAAACTTGTTTTGTTGCAAGACATAGCCTATGTATAATATCAGACTTGTGCGTTCTTTCTCTCCCTTTCCTCTCTTTAAGTTATTTTTCTCATCACTCAAAAACCTTTGCAATAAAGGTGTTTAAAACCTGGAAAATATGGCCACCATCCAATGTCTGCTCCCATGGCTTTAAATATACTATATGTTGATTACTTTGAAATATATTAATACATCTCCAGACTAAATTCATTCCTAGAACTACAACTGCCTACTTGACACCCCACTTAAGTGTCAAATATGCTTTTCAGAATGAATTTAACCAAAAAGGAACTCTCAATTCTCTGACCCTTCAACCTGCCAAACTTGTTCTTTGCCATCTTCCCTATTTCTATAAATAGGATTACTTTCCACATAGTTTCTCAGGCATGAATCCTAGGTGTCATGCTTTAGTGATCCCATTCTAACACAGACACACACACACTCGTGCACACACACATGCACGCATCACTCCATCAGCAAATCCTATTGGTTCTACCTCCAAAAGACATCTTAAATCCACTATTTCTCCCCATCTCCACAGCACCTCCGTCATCCAAGCTGCCATCGTCTCCTGCCTGGACACTGGAAATAGCTCTGATCTGGTCTCCATGCTTCCACCTGGATTGCCAAGCAGGCTTTGATGGGATCATCCTGTATTTTGGTATATAAATTCTAGCACCAAAAAAGATATGGCTTCAAGTTCTCGTTTTTTGTTTTTTGTTTTTTGTTTGTTTGTTTGTTTGTTTTCAGACAAAGCCTCACTCTGTTGCCCAGGCTGGAGTGCAGTGGCGACAGTAGTGCTTGGTGTTTGTGTTTACATTAAAAAAAGAGTTAGGATCTAGGTTCAAAAAATAAGTTTTCTACCTGCACAAGTGTCTGCAAAAAAGAATAATTTCTTTCTTTTTTTTTTTTTTTTTTTGAGATAGAGTCTCGCTCTGTCGCCCAGGCTGGAGTGCAGTGGCCGGATCTCAGCTCACTGCAAGCTCGGTCTCCCGGGTTTACGCCATTCTCCTGCCTCAGCCTCCCGAGTAGCTGGGACTACAGGCGTCCACCACCTCGCCCGGCTAGTTTTTTTGTATTTTTTAGTAGAGATGTTGTTTCACCGTGTTAGCCAGGATGGTCTCAATCTCCTGACCTCGTGATCCACCCGTCTCGGCCTCCCAAAGTGCTGGGATTACAGGCTTGAGCCACCGCGCCCGGCCAAGAATAATTTTATTTCTTTAAAACTGTAATTCTTAGTCTGGTCACAGCCCCTATACAGAGTCTCACTTTGTTGCCCAGGCTGGAGAGCAGTGGTACAATCTCAGCTCACTGCAACCTCTGCCTCCCGGGTTCAAGCGATTCTCCTGCCTCAGCCTCCTGAGTAGCTGGGACTATAGGCGTGCACCACCATGCTCAGCTAATTTTTATGTTTTTAGTAGAGACGGGGTTTCACCATGTGGGCTAGGCTGGTCACGAACTCCCAACCTTCAGTGATCCATCCGTCTCTGCCTCCCAAAGTGTTGGGATTACAGGCATGAGCCACTGCGCCCAGCCAATTTCTTAAAACAAATGTTTTCGTAGCATTGCCTTTACTACCCTGCATTGAACCTGATAGATAGTAAAATCTACTGATACACATAATTTCTAAAAATCAATATAGTCTTGGCTGCCATATGAAGGAGAAAGAAATGAAAATAACTTATAGTACAATATGTATTTTGTATGAAAATCTTCAAGCATGACTATGACTATACAGGAAGTTGGTGAAGTAGTCAGATGTTTGCCACCTACTTTAAATAAGTGCATCTGAATTTCAGAGGAGTGAGACAATATTCAACAAAATACTGTTGACCTTTTTACTTTAAATCTGCTATTTTAAAATAATGGTTAATTAGGCATACATAAAGTCTCCATGAATGAAATAGCTATAAATGATGACTGGTACAATTGCATGGCACTATCAGCTCAGATTCCAAGGGTGGTGCTGCTGTCAATGACATCATTTTCCAAAATGGCAAACAAGTCATGGTAAAGTCCAAGGGCCTTCCTTGTATTTCCACAGTAGCAGCATTCCTGGGAAGCTTGGTATTGGTGTTTATACGAAAAAAAAAAAAAAAAGAGTTAGGATCTAGGTTCAGAAAATGAAAAAGAAGTTTTTTATCTGTACGGTGTCTGGTAGGACATTTCAAATCTTGGGGCATTCAAGTCCATTTTTGCCCCATAAACCAGTTTTTCACTGGCCCTCAAAGCAAATAGGACATCAGACTTCCCCATCTCCACCCCCACACCCCTGCAATCCTTGTGACAACCAAAAGTACCCTCACAAGTAAATACCCCCTAAGGATGGTACCACCCTCTTTGAGAAACACTTCCTTGAAGTCATAAGTCATAGGAGAACTTCAGGTCTTTCAATAGCTCCTTGGGTTACCACAATCCCTACCCCATACCCTATCACTCAACTTGGAATCAAAGGGTTAGCAGCAGGCGAGTGGAGAGGACTGCAAAGATGGGTGGATACCTCCAGGAAAGAAAAAAAAAAAAAAAAAAAAAAAAAAAAACTGTCCCTTTGAGCTATGGGCTGAGCCTCAGGCACTGGGTGAAACTCCAGCTCCAAAGAGCTCACAGTGCTAGGGAAATATACCATAAAAGGAAGAAACTAGGCGAACAGATGAGTGGGACAGAGAGGCCCTGCAGGACACAACAGGGCATGTAAGAACAGGAAGGTGAGCTGTAGCCACAGGAAAGCAAGGGGTATAGAGCAGGGTTCTACTCTCAAGACAAGGACCCAGTTATAGAAGAATCACAGTCTCAGGATATTTCCAGAAATTCACAGAGAGAGAAAGAGATGGGTGGAGGAGACAGAGAGCATTGGTTAAGAACCTTGGCTTTGGGCCCAGGCATGGTGGCTCATGCCCTATAGTCTCAGCACTTTGAAAGGCCAAGGCAGGAGGATTGCTTGAGCCCAGGAGTTTGAGACTAGCTTGAGCAACATGGCGAGACCCTGTCTCTATAAAAAAGTAATAAAACATATTTTAAAATTTTATAAAGAACTTGGGCTATGGGATCAGATGGGATCAGAGAGGTTCAAATTCCAGCTCCACCACTGATGAGAAGTGTGACCTTGGGCCCACTGTATTTTTTTTGACGCGAAGTCTTCCTCTGTCACCCAGGCTGGAGTGCAGTGGTGTGATCTCAGCTCACTGCAGCCTCCACCTTCCAGGTTCACTAGATTCTCCTGCCTCAGCCTCCTGAGTAGCTGGTATTATAGGCGCCCACCACCAAACCTGGCTAACATTTTTTCTATTTTTTGTAGGGACAGGGTTTCACCATGTTGGCCAGGCTGGTCTCAAACTCCCGACCTCAAGTGATCTGCCCACCTTGGCCTTCCAAAGTGCTGGGATTATGGGCATGAGCCACAGTGCCCAGTCAGGCCCACTGTTTAACCTCTCTATGACTCAGCTTCCTCAGCTATACAATGGGCACAAATAACAGCCCAGACTGAATACAGTTGTTGCAAAGTTTTAGTGAGATCACAGGGAAGGTGTTCAGCTCGGGTGACCTGTAAGCCACTCAGGAGCAGGATCCTCTCTAGTTTTTTGTTTTTTGTTTTTTTTTTTTGTTTTTTTTTGTTTTTGTTTTTGTTTTTTTTTGTTTTTTTGAGACGGAGTCTCGCTCTGTCACCCAGACTGGAGCACAGTGGCCAGATCTCAGCTCACTGCAAGCTCCGCCTCCCGGGTTCACGCCATTCTCCTGCCTCAGCCTCCCGAGTAGCTGGGACTACAGGCGCCGCCACCTCGCCCGGCTAGTTTTTTGTATTTTTAGTAGAGACGGGGTTTCACCGTGTTAGCCAGGATGGTTTCGATCTCCTGACCTCGTGATCCGCCCGTCTCGGCCTCCCAAAGTGCTGGGATTACAGGCTTGAGCCACCGCGCCCGGCCTTTTTTTTTTTTTTTTTTTTTTTGAGACGGAGTCTCGCTCTGTCACCCGGGCTGGAGTGCAGTGGCCGCATCTCAGCTCACTGCAAGCTCCGCCTACCAGGTTTACGCCATTCTCCTGCCTCAGCCTCCCGTGTAGCTGGGACTACAGGCGCCCGCCACCTCGCCCGGCTAGTTTTTTTTTGTATTATTTTTAGTAGAGACGGGGTTTCACCGTGTTAGCCAGGATGGTCTCGATCTCCTGACCTCGTGATCCGCCCGTCTCGGCCTCCCAAAGTGCTGGGATTACAGGCTTGAGCCACCGCGCCCGGCCGCTGTTGTTTTTTTTTTTTTTTTTTTTTTTTTTTTGAGACGGAGTCTCACTCTGTGGCCTGGGCTGGAGTGCAGTGGCCGGATCTCAGCTCACTGCAAGCTCCGCCTCCCGGGTTCACGCCATTCTCCTGCCTCAGCCTCCCGAGTAGCTGGGACTACAGGCGTCCACCACCTCGCCCGGCTAGTTTTTTTGTATTTTTTAGTAGAGACGGGGTTTCACCATGTTAGCCAGGATGGTCTCTATCTCCTGACCTCGTGATCCACCCGCCTTGGCCTCCCAAAGTGCTGGGATTACAGGCTTGAGCCACCGCGCCCGGCCTATCCTCTCTAGTTTTGCTCACCTTTGTACCCCTAGGTGCTTGACACCAAGTCACACAATCAACTTCAGTTGAATGAACTGTTGAAGAAGGGACCTATGGAAAGTAGCAGTTGTCATCACTATGAATGAAAACAAGACGGGGAACCTGTTACTGGAGCTGGGGTAGGAAGTGGGGACTTGGTTTCTTTACTGGGACACAAGATCACGGGCAGTACTGTTTGCAAGAAGAGGAAGTCAGATCACCAGAGTAACTGAACCAAGGCTTCTGAAATCTCTGAGCCGGGAAGCGCTGGGATCAGCACATGGCAGTACAGCTGAGCCCCTGGGAGAAAGCCACACGGCCCCAGCAATGGTTAGAAGAGACCAAAGGAGCCGGAGAGCTCCTGGGCACCAGAAATCCCTGGGAGGAGAGCTCAAGAGCACTCCCACATGGGAGCACTCCATTGACATGAAAACCTGTGGCCCCATGACAGGTAGGGCAGGCCTGCTTCCTCCCCTCTAAGAACTGGACACATAAGAATTAAAGAGAAGCAGGCCGGGTGCCATGGCTCACACCTGTAATCCCAACATTTTGGGAGGCTGAGGTGGGTGGATCGCTTGAAGTCAGGAGTTCGAGACCAGCCTGACCAACATGATGAAACCCCATCTCTACTAAAAATACAAAAATTAGCTGGGCATCATGGCACACGCCTGTAATTCTAGCTACTCAGGCAGAATCACTTGAACCAAGGAGGAGGAGGCTGTAGTGAACTGAGATTGAGCCACTGCACTCTAGCCGGGCAATAGAGTGAGACTTTGTCTCAAAGAAAAAAAAAGAATTAAAGAGGAGACACACAAAGTGAGAGGAAATTAGGCCAGCCTTGACTCCTGGCCACCTCTGCAGCCCCACACCATATCACTCTCCCCTTTGTGTTCAGAGCTTCAGCCACACTGGCCATTTCCTTATTTCTCAAAAATACTAAGCTTCCCCAGCCACATCCCCACCACCCATTTTTTGCCTGACTAATTTCTGCCCACCCTTCAGGTCCTGGCTCAAATATCACTTCCTCAGAGATGTTGTCCACGAACCCCCAGACTAGGCGGGGTGGCCTTCACTCACTCTTATCCTTATCTGTTGTAGGTGCCTCCTTCTTGGCATCTCTCACTGTGGTTGTTGGGGTAGTAATTTGTTCAGTGTCCATCTCTTCCCCTAGTCTGTACATGCTTGAGGGCAGGCACTATGTTAAATCCGTGATCCCATATCCTCGGGGGTGTAGCTCTGTGCCTGGTGCAGGATTAGCCCTCAGCGGGTGTTAACAGAAAGGAAAATGGATGGGAAGGGAGAAGAAGCCCACAACTTCACAGCAGGGATTACTGGGTTTGTCCTAAAAGATAATCAGATCCATAAACAAGCTCCACTCTTAAGAAAACCAGGCCACCAACATTCCTGACTGAATATTCATTTTGCAGCAATTTCTCACCCTATTTCAGGGCCTAGCTCGCAGAAAAGGTTTATGTTGTCCTCTCCTCTAAGATGCGAAAGGCTGTGGTAGCGACTACTTTGATTTATTTTCCCCTCCTCCGTGCCATCCAGCAGGATGTCATGAGCCATGTCGGGCACAGGTCTGACTATTTTTTTCCATCTGTTTGATCTTGCTGGTGAGAAAATACATTTGGTACTAAATCCAAGGCAGAAATGGAAACCAAAAAAAAACAGATTTCTCCCTACCTCCTGTGTCCTAGACCACCTCACCCTCACCACCACCACCACCACCACCACGCAAAACCCTGCCAAGCTAAAATCTACTAACCAAGATAGCTGAGCATCATTTTCTGGTTCATGGGCAAGAAACCATAGTTTGTTTCTAGAGATTACTTCATTCTTTTTCCTTCCACATCATCATTCATGGGAAGTTCAGATTCTTTTAGGTGTTTACAGACAGAGTGGTTGATCCTAGAAAGCTAACTCTTCTTGAAGGTACAGAAATGGCTGTAGGGCCTATCTGAGTTTGCCAGCATTTTACTTCCAATAACTAATGATCACTTCCAAATTTTTTTTATCCTAACTAGTAGGCCACATATCAACTTCCAATCATTGAGCCCTCACTCTGAGCCAAGAACTATATCCATGATTCTGTCTAATCCTACTCCCAACAACTCTATGGAACAGATACTTTTATTGTCTCCATTTTACAGATGAGAAAAACTGAGGCCTAACTTAAATAACTTCCCAGACTCACCTGATCAGCAAGAGGTAACAGTAAGAGTCAAACTTAGGTCTCTCTGCTTAGAGATCTTTGTCTGATCTCTAAGCACCACATTTTGTTGTAAGAATAATTGCTACTAATAGTGTATTTTGATAGTTGAATTAGTTAATTAATGTAGTGACAATAGCACAACACTACTGAGAATAATTACAGCAGTGTTTAATGACTGTTAGCTGCTGTTATTATTGTTGTCGTTATTTTATTACCCCTGACTCAGAAATATCATCTAAGAAGGGAGAAAGAGCCATTCCTCTAACAATTCTTTCTCTTTGGCCTCTGCCCAGGGTCGGATCACAGAGGCAGTTGCCTCTGTGACTTGGGCACCTGTCTGCTGAGGTGGCTACAGCCCAATTGCTCAGTTCTCCCTGGGTCAAGGATGTACCATCACATGGGCCCCAAACAAACACCCAAGTGGGATTTGAAATGCAGCCGTGAAGGTGACAAACCCCAGCTTCTATTACTGGTTCTTAGAACAAGGCTGTTTCCCCACATTGAGTCCTGCTATGATTCATACAAAATGAGAGCTGAGTGACAAGTTAAAGTCTTTCTTTTTTTAAATATACCGACCTGAAGAGACCTTGGGAAATGGATGGGGCATTTTTAATAGCAGAAGACTACTTTAGAAAACCCAAAACTATTTCAGAGAGAGGGAAAAATAATTCATATACATCTACATCTGAAAACCAGCTTATAATATCAAACATAATCTTCCCCTCTCCTGACTTTTTAAATGTGTTAATTCCCTGTTATAAAGAAGCTGGCTCTCCACGTGGAAGGATGCACAGGCACTGGGAATAGTGGGATCAGCAGCATAAACTAAGGGAGGCAATTCATGGGGGAAGATATTCATGAATATCTTCATGATATACGGAGGCAGCTCTGGGTGTAGGGCTACTCAGATCGGGGTTCAAATCCCGGCTCCACCACTTACCACCTGTGTCACTTGGGGCAAATCTTTTTAATTTCTCTGAATTGTTATGATTGAGTCATATCATATCCACCTGGTAGATGTTTCATGGGGACCTGAAAATATAATTGAGTTCTTATAGGTGAGCAGAGGAAGTAGGGCACAGGAGTTATGAGCTTTATGCTTGCAACCAGACCTGAGCTAAAATCCCAACTCTGCCATCTCCTTGTGCCTTTGGACATGTTGCTGCCATGAGCTTTGGTTTACTCATCCATAGGAAAATCACCTAATTCTGAGGGTGGGAATAAGAATTATGTGTGATGATGTAAGTAATGTGCTTAACCCAGTGCCTGGTACTTAGGAGGGCCTTCAGAAAGGGTAAAGCCACCTAGTAGGTATGGGCGAGACCCATGTCAGGGCTTCTTTGCTTTTGGTGTTTTGTCTTCTTTGCTTGTTATGAAATAGAGATGGGGCTTCATTATGCTATCCAGGCTGGTCTCAAACTTCTAGGCTCAAGTGATCCTCCCACCTCAGCCTCCCAAAGTGCTGGAATCATCAGCATGAGCTGTGGCGCCAGCCTGGGCTTCTTTATGACCTGGCCAGAGGTCTGAAATCAAGTGCCCAGCCTGGCAGTGGGCAGCAAGCCGCTCCATGCAGACTGAGCGATTCAACTTGGAGGTCAGCTCAGCCGTTGGTGAGCACTTTCTCTTCCACCCCGGAGCCTCCTGAGAGCTGCTTGCCACATTTCCTCACCCCAGCCCACCAACTGCATTCTTAGATGAGGGCTCTGACAACATTTGCCAGTACATCTATCAGCAAAGGCTGAGGGAGGGATTGAATTTTATTTATGTATTTATTTATTTGTTTGTTTGTTTTATTTATTTTTGAGACAGAGTCTCACTTTGTTGCCGAGGCTGGAGTGTAGTGGCACTATTTCGGCTCACTGCAACCTCGACCTCCCGGGTTCAAGCAATTCTCCTTCCTCAGCCTCTGCAGTAACAGGGATTACAGGTGTATGCCACCACACCTGGCTACTTTTTTGTATTTTTAGTAGAGACAGGATTTCACCATGTTGTCCAGGCTGGTCTCAAACTCCTGATCTCAAGTGATCCACCTAACTTGGCCTCCCAAAGTGCTGGGATTACAAGCATAAGCCACCACACTCAGCCAGGAGGGGTTGAATTTTAAACTGATGCAAATTTTTCTTATGGAGATGAGGCTAATAAGAAAATTGGTGGGGAGAGAATCACAGAGGATTTTTGCCTCGACCCTGGAATAATACAGAGTTGCTTCAAAGACAACTTGCCTGCATTCCTTTTAAAGGTAAATTTAGTCCTGGATAAAGTTGCAGATTAACACACCTGCTCTTTTTTCCTCCCACAAAGTGAGCACTGTCCCTTGTTATAAAGGGATCTTTGACTGACGTCAGTAAGGGAATTCGGTGATCAGCCAATTTGATCATGGAAATTCTATTTATACCAGGGCTAATCCTTGATTAACTGAAAGTGGGGATTCACCTCTTCCTTTGCCTTCCCTGGAGGATTTTTAAAAATTGATTCTGACGTTCCATTCTGTAATTGTAGTTGCTGCACAGAGAGTCAGGCCAAGAGTAGCAAGCAGGACTTCGGAGTCAGGTAGACCTCTTTGTGTCTTATGTCTCATTTCTTATCTGTGAAACAGGACAAGGACCTACTTCATAAGTTTATGTGATGATTCAGTGAGCTCAGACGTGTGTGGCAGAACGGCTTTCACTCTTGCCTCCCCACACTCACTGGGGATAGCAGATACTGTTAGTTTCCTACCCAACTGCAATTCCACACGCCTGCTGTATTAAAAACAGAATTCCAGTTTGGTTCACTCTCCTTTAAGTGACCATGTTCTCTATTTTGTAGGCTACCCTCCTGGGAAGTCCTAGGGAATAAATCTTTTCTCATTTAGGCCAGTCCTGCAGGTCTTAATACTGTTAAGTGGGTAGTTTAAACAAGAGCATGTGATACAATTCTGGCCAATGAGACAAGAAGAAAATTGGCTGGGAAGCCTCTGGAAAGGTTTTCATTGTTTAAAAAAAAGGAAACAAGGCTGAGCATGGTGGCTCATGCCTGTAATCCCAGCACTTTGGGAGGTCAAGGCGGGTGGATTGCTTGAGCCCAGGAGTTTGACACCATCCTCAACAACATAGGGAGACCCCTGTCTTTACAAAAAAAAAAAAATGCCTGGGTGTGGTGGTGTGAGCCAGTAGTCCCAGCTACCCAGGAGACAAAGGCAGGAGGATCACTTGAGCCTGCAAGGCTGCAGTGAGCCGAGATTGTACCACTGCACTCCAGCCTGGGCTACAGAACCAGATCCTGTCTCAAAAAAAGAAAAAAAAAGAATGAAATAAAGAAAAGAAAACAATACAGACATGTTTCCCTTTCTATCCCTGGATGTTGTCATCTTGTTAGCAGTAGTGAATTCATAAGAGTCTGCAGCAACTCAATTCTTGCCTCCTCAGAGGAAGGAATTCAACCAAGGGGCATAAGGCAGAGGAAGAGACTGAGGCAAGTTTTAAAGCAGGAATGAACGTTTATTACAAAGTATTAGACCAGGAACAAAAAAAAGTAAAGTACACTTGGAAGAGGACCAAACGGGCAACTTGAGAGATCCAAGCACCTGCTCATCTGACCCTTGACTTGGAGTTTTATACATTGGCATGGTTCTGGGGTTTGCATTTCTTCTCCCCTGATTTTTCCTTACGGTGGGCTCTCCACATGCCCAGTGGCCTGCCAGTACTTGGGAGGGGCTGTATGCATAGTCTGTTTACTGAAGTTATGCACGTGCTCATTTGAGGCATTTTTCCTTTACCAGTCAAGTGTTTCTAGAGGAAGGTCATATACCAGCTAAACTCCGCCATTTTGCTTCTTAGTGTGCATGCTTGAGCTGACTTACCCAACTCCTGAGATCTTATCAGGAAGCTGGTGATCATAAGCTTCAGGTGTTTTCTGTCTATTGAGAGACTCCTTTTCCCTGGCACCAGCTCTGACCAATTATTATTTTAGAGATGGTTTAACAACCACCTGACCAACACCTGATGGTTGCCTTACATTCCTGGGGCAGGGGCCTCTCCTGCCCTGCTCATGTCTGCCTAGCTATCTACTCTAACAATCTCTACATGACACATGAAAGAAGGCAGCCACTTCAGACCATGAAGAGAGCCATCCTATGAGGTTAGGGCGACAAATTGAGACTGGGAGGACAGAAAACAGAAGGAACCTGGGTGCTTGATGATATCGTTAGGCCAGTGAATGAACCAAGCTGGCAAATGTCCAATATAAGATAATAAATATCCTCATTGTTTTAGTCACTTCCAGACAGATCTTTTGTTACTTGCCATCAAAAGCACCCTCAGAGCGGTTATCAGGAAGGTTTGCAAATATTTGCATTCTCTTTTTTTGGGCACACGGGAGGTATATTAGTCTGTTCCATTCTCACGCTGTTAGTAAAGAGACTGGGTAATTTATAAAGGAAAGAGGTTTAATTGACTCCTAGTTTAACATGGCTAGGGAGGCCTCAGGAAACTTACAATTATGGCAGAAGGGGAAGCAAACACACCCTTCTTCACATGGCAGCAGCAAGCAGAAGTGCCTAGCAAAGGGGGAAAAGCCCCTTATGAAACCATTAGATCTTTTAAGAACTCACTTACTATCATGAGGACAGCACAAGGGTATATGCCCTCATGATTCAATTACCTCCTGCAGGGTCCCTCCCATGACACATAGGGATTATGGAAACTACAATTCACGATGAGATTTGGGTGGGGACACAGCTGAACCATATCAGTAGGATTACACTTCCCTGTCTTCTTTGAAGTAAGGTGCAAGTATTTGGCTTGCTTTGACCAATAAAATGTGAGTGGAAGTGGTGTGTGTCTTTCCAGGTGAAAGCTTGTATGTGTCAGTATAATTTTCCAAGCCCTCCTTTCCTATCTAAGCCATCAAGGATGTGTAGATGAAAACTCTAGCAACTTGGATTCCCCAGGGACTACAATAACTAGAGGCCTCTGAAGCCCACATCACATATATAGTGTGAATAAGAAATGAATTTGGTTGTGTTAAACCAATGAAATTGGAAATTGTTACTGTAGCAAAACCTAGCTTCTCCTGAATGATACACACCTTAGCAAATATATTTAAATAAGGGGACAGAGACTCAAAAAGAAGGAGATGGGAGGTATAGGAGACTTATCAACAGAAGGCAAATCTTTGGTGTGAAAGTCTGATTGATTCCTTTCTAGATAATTTACTCTATTTTTTAAAAAATAAAAGAGTTTCTTTTTTTCTTCTTCTTTTTTTTAGCATAGAGATAGGGGTCTCGCTATGTTGTTCAGGTTGGTCTCAAACTCCTGGCCTTAAGTGACCCTCCCACCTTGGCATCCCAAAGTGCTAGGATTACAGGGGTGAGCCACTCCAAATGGCTGATAATTCACTCTAAAACTAGACTACAGTGCAAAATTATTATCCCCTCCCCACATTGCCTTTAAGATTCAAGCCCCAGGCTGGGAACAGTGACTCACGTCTGCAATCCCACCACTTTAGGAGGCCAAGGAAGGTGCATGCTTGAGCCCAGGAGTTCGAGAGCAGCCTGTACAACATGGCAAAACCCTGTCCTGTCTCTACAAAAAATTCAAAAATTAGCTGGGCAAGGTGGCACACCCTTCAGTCCCAGCTACTTGGGAGGCTTAGGTGGGAGGATCACTTGAGCCTGGGCGGTGGAGGTTACAGTGATCCATAATCATGCCACTGCACTCCAGCCTGGGCGACAGAGTGAGACTCCATCTCAAAAAAAGAAAAAAAAAAGTAAGTTAAAATTAAAAAAAAAAAAAAAAAGATTCAGGCGCCATCTAGTAGAACTAGACAGAGAAGCCGCTCTAGACATTAAATGAAAGAAAAGGCTAGACCCTACATGAAAGGAGGTGGGTAAAGAAATTGAATAGACTGGCTGGGCGCAGTAGCTCACAGCTGTAATCCCAGCACTTTGGGAGGCTGAGGCAGGCGGATCACCTGAGTTTGAGACCAGCCTGGCCAACATGGCGAAACCCTGTCTCTACTAAAAATACAAAAATTAGCCAGACACAGTGGTATGCATCTGTAATCCCAGCTACTTGGGAGGCAGAGACATGAGAATCGCTTGAACCCTGAAAGCAGAGGTTGCAGTGAGCCGAGATCACACCACTGCACTCCAGCCTGGGCAACAGAGCAAGACTCCGTCTCAAAAAAAAAGAATTTGAATAGACTGAGGGGAGCATGGGATATGAAGAGAAGAAAAGGAAAGATTCAAACAACAGAGAGAGGTCACATTGGGCTCCTAGAGTGCTGAGACCCAAGGCCTTGCACTCACTGAAGTGGCAGCAAATGAATGGACTAGAGTAGAGAAGTCACTCCTGAATTCCTTACCCCTGATTTAGAATTAGCCACTGAAACCCAAAGTAAACATCTCTTCTAGTTCTGATCTGTGTAGCTTGGCTAACAGTAAGTCCATTTACTTATGGATAGTATATTCATTTCCTAGGTCTGCCATAACTAAATACCACAGACTAGGTGGTTTAAACAACAAACATTTATTTTCTTGGAGTCCGGAGGCTAGAAATCTAAGATCAAAGTATCGGCAGGGTGGGTTTCCTCTGAGGCCTCTGTCCTCGGCTAGGGCTTCCCTCTGTGTGTGTCTGTGTCTTCATCTCCTCTTTTTATAAAGACACTAGTCATCTTGGATTAGACCCACACATATAACCTCATCTTACCTTCATTAATTCTTTAAAGGCCATGTCTCCAAATACAGACACATTCTGGAATACTGGGAGTTAGCACTTCGACATAGGAATTTGGGATTGGAGGGACATAATTCAGCCCATAACAGAGCCTTCCCGTTCAAGATAAGGGCAATCGTGCTTAGATGACATATGTGAAGGGCCTGGGCCTCAGTACTTCCAATAAAAGGGAAGTAATACTGTGTCATCGCTAACCCACTACAGGATCATAAATTCCCTGCGGCTGGGGATTATGTTTGTGTGCTTCTTTGTGGCCTGCAGGGACCAACATTGGATCATACACTTGGCACTCAAAAAATACAACACTCACACTCTGGATGTTGTAGGGAAAACATTACAGTGCTATGGTTAAGAGCATGGGCTTTAAATTCAAGCACATTCAAGTTCACTTTTCTTTTTGAGATGAAGTCACTCACTCTGTCACCCAGGCTGGAGTGCAGTGGTGCGATCTCAGCTCACCGCAACCCCTACCTTCTGGATTCAAGCAATTCTCCTTCCTTAGCCTCCCCAGTAGCTGGAATTACAGGCACCTGCCACCACACCCGACTAATTTTTGTATTTTTTTAGAGACAGGATTTCACCATTTTGGCCTGGCTGGTCTTGAACTCCTGACCTCAAGTGATCTGCCCTCTTTGGCCTCCCAAAGTGCTGGGATTACAAGCATGAGCCACCACGCCCAGCCCCAAGCTCAAATTCTAGTGTTACCATTTAGTAGCTGTGTAACCTTGGGCACATCGCTTATATTTTCTATGACTGTGTTCTCCTCAGTAACTTAGTTTTGTGTGTGTGTGTGTGTGTGTGTTTGAGATGGAGTTTCACTCTTGTTGCCCAGACTGGTGTATAATGGGGCAATCTCGGCTCACCACAACCTCCGCCTCCCAGGTTCAAGCGATTCTCCTGCCTCAGCCTCCCAAGTAGCTGGGATTACAGGCATGCACCACCATGCCCTGCTAATTTTGTATTTTTAATAGTGAAGGGGTTTCTCCATGTTGGTCAGGCTGGTCTCGAACTCCCGACTTCAGGTGATCCACCCACCTCAGCTTCTCAAAGTGCTGGGATTACAGGCGTGAGCCACCGCACCTGGCCAGTAACTTGAGTTTTTAATATGTACCTCTATTCATTTCCTATTGCCACTACGACAAATTACCATGAACTTAATGGCTTGAAACAAAGCAAATTTATTATTTTACAGTTCTGGAGGTCAGATGAAATTAGTCTCACTGGTCCAAAATCAATGTGTCTGCAAGGCCGTGTTCCTTCTGGAGGAGAATCCATGTTCTTGCTACCAGAGGCTACTTGCATTCCTTGGCCCATGGACCGCTCTTGAAATTCAGCAATGATTGCATTGCTCCAACCTCTGCTTCTGTCATCACATCTCCTTCTCTGCCTCTGACCCTCCTACCTCCCTCTTTCACTTGTAAGAACCCTTGTGATTACCTTGGGACCATCCAGAATAATCTCCCCTTCTCAAGGCCAGATATATCACTCATTCCATCTGCAAGCTTAATTCCTCTTTGCCATATAACCTAACATATTCACAAGTGCTGGGAATAAGATGTGGACATCATTCTAGGGGACATTATTTTACCTACTATACTGCCTCTCAGAATTGTTGTGAAGGCCAAATGAAATAAACTATGTAAAGGTAGGGAGTGATTATTCAGCACAGTGCATAATCAATAATTATAGCTACTATTATTGAGTTACATAATGTTCTTTGCTTCCTAAGAATTCTGTAATTTCTGTGAAATTACTCCTTGAAGGTTAATATCATTTAGAACATTATAGGCCTGTGAAAATGAGAGCTACTTTGAAATTCAGACAGAATTTGTCTTTGTGTACTGATGTCTGGAATCATAGCATCTTCAAGCAAACAGATATTATACATCATCAAAGCCAGCTCTCTAATTTTACCAGAGTTAACTGGGGCCTGGAGATATCTATAAACGGCAAATCAAAGATTAAAGTTAGATTTTCTGTATGACACAAATATTCAATGGCTAATCATGAGGCATTATTTCAATACTTATCTTCTACCATTTTTCTCCCCATAATCCAGAAAAACTAGAATCTGTATGTGCTCAATTCTGTCAATAAAATCATAATTTCTTGCATTTTATGTAGCTTTGATTTTTCAGTGTAGTCAAAGACCCTTATGAAGAACCTTGTTCTGGAAACGAGGTGCCTGGTTATTCATGCATAGTGACCATTTGTTTTGTGGTCTGATCAACAATATTTTCTTTGAGCTCCATCCCTCATCCCATTTCATATTAATATATTCAGTTCATTACCCCCAACCTTCACCCAAAAGTGGCCACATGACCCATTGACCAATCAGAGGCTTCCCTGGGACCTTTACTACGGCTATTCAAAATATCTCTTTTTTCCTCAAATTGTAACACTGGGGCCACCAGCAGCCATCTCATTTATTGTATAGAATTGGAGAAGCATGATTAAATCATCTGTTCCCCTCAAAAGACCAAATATCTAGGAACTCTTATTTATAGGAACCCAAATAAATCTTTCTGTTCTTATTGCTTAAACCAGTTTCATTTGAATGCCTGCAATTTGTATCTCAGAGTCCCCACTAATGCAACTGCTATCAATTAAATTAAAAATGTAATCTTTAATAGAAAACAGCTTCTAAACTTGAAGATTCCAGTTTTTTGTAAATGATCCATGAAACAATGCTGAAAGAATATAGGAAATCATTTATTTTTAAAACTTGGTTTAAACTTTAAGTGTGGTAATCCTTAGCAAACTAAAGAACTGTTTTTTGTTTGTTTGTTTGTTGAGATGGAGTCTTGCTCTGTTGTACAGGCTGGAGTACAGCAGTGCAATCTCGGCTCACTGCAATCTCCACCTCCTGGGTTCAAGTGATTCTCCTGCCTCAGCCTCCTGAGTAGCTGGATTACAGGTGCCACCACTGGGCCCAGCTAAATTTTTTTTTTTTTTTTTTTGATAGAGATGAGGTTTCACTGTGTTGGCCAGGCTGGTCTCAAACTCCTTCCCCTAGGTGATCTGCCTGCCTTGGCCTCCCAAAGTGCTGGGATTACAGGCGTGAGCCACCGCACCCAGCTAAGAACTGTGTTTTGATGTGAATGAAGCCTCTTAAATTGTATGATCTGGCCATATGAATATCCAATCAATTACTTTAAAAATATTTACTGTGCATGTACTCTAAAAACATTTATTGTGCAAAAATATTTATATGCCAGGCACAGCTAGGAGCAGGACAACAATCAAGACTCATTTTCTTTCTTCTTTTTACACAAGTAATTTATGCTTACTGTGGCAATTTAGAAAATACAGCCATACAAAAAGAAAACTACAATAATTTCTAATCCAATTACTTAGAGAGCTATTATGACTATTCTGAGATACATTGACCCGGCCTTTTTTCTCTGTACATGTAATGATAAAAGCAATCACTTACTGTGTGCCTCATTCATGCCAAGAATTAGGTTCAGTGCTTCATGTGGATTATTTTTATTTATTTATTTATTTATTTTTTTTTTTTGAGGCGGAGTCTCGCTCTGTCGCCCGGACTGGAGTGCAGTGGCCAGATCTCAGCTCACTGCAAACTCCGCCTTCCGGGTTTACGCCATTCTCCTGCCTCAGCCTCCCGAGTAGCTGGGACTACAGGCGCCCACCACCTCGCCCGGCTAGTTTTTGTATTTTTAGTAGAGACGGGGTTTCACCGTGTTAGCCAGGATGGTCTCGATCTCCTGACCTCGTGATCCGCCCGTCTCGGCCTCCCAAAGTGCTGGGATTACAGGCTTGAGCCACCGCGCCCGGCCTCATGTGGATTATTTAATTTGACATCACAGTAGCTCTATGAAGTAATGACTCTTCATCATCCTAATGTTATGGCTTGAGAAGCTGAGATAAGTCAAAGTTAAGGAACTTGTACAAGATCACACAGCTAGTAATAGTAGTTCTGGGACTGAATAAGGGTAATCCCATTTTTATTATTTTAATGCAAAAATTAGGATTATACTCTTTCATATCTGCTTTTTTTGTTCAAAAATGTATCTTGAGGACTGTTCCATGAAATAAACCTATCACTTTGCTGTTAAGCACTACAGTGAACACCAAGTCACTCAACCAAGTGGTCACTTTGAACGTTTAGGTCAGTTCTAATTTTCCCACAACTGTGATGCCCACAGTCCAGGATAGGCCTGGTGGGGTTCTATGAGCATCATTTACCACGGAGAAATACACAGCCCTTTATAACCCACCACTCACCTGTCCCTAGACTGTGAGGCATGATCTTCCCTGATGAGGCATGACCCTTCACAGGGCTACATATTCTCTCAACATGCAACATTCTTGCTTTGCTAAACGCCCCCTGTTCCATTTCCTGACCCCCGGAGAAGATGGAAGGCAGGACAAGCTTGCCACTTGACAGACCAGCGTGTGGACACTCGCATCGTGAACTTTTGCTCCAGAACTACTGCAGGAATATATCGGGAAAGTGAAGAGAATCCACAGATCCTCTGAAGGAAGCAGATTGCTCCTGCAGAACCTGGGAGACAGCCCAAATACTGTGCTGGTATCCACAGCTGAGACACTCAAGGACAGCTCACATCACAGGGCTCTGTGCAGACAACCTCCAGTACCAGCCTGGAGCCTGGTAGCCCTCCTGGGTAGCTAGATCCAGGAGAGAAATAACAATCACTACAGTTCGGCTCTCAGGAAGCCACATCCCTAGGAAAAGGGGGAGAGTACTACATCAAGGGAACACTCCGTGGGACAAAAGATTCTGAACAGGCCGGGTGCAGTGGCTCATGCCTGTAATCCCAGCACTATGGGAGGCCGAGGCAGGTGGATCACCTGAGGTCAGGAGTTTGAGACCAGCCTGGCCAACATGGTGAAACCCCACCTCTACTAAAAATAGAAAAATTAGCTGGGCGTGGTGGCACGTGTCTGTAGTCCCAGCTACTAGGGGGACTGAGGCAGGAGGATTGCTTGAACCTGGGAGGCAGAGGTTGCAGTGAGTCGAGATCATGCCATTACATTCCAAACACTCCAATCTGGGCAACAGAGCAAGACTCGGTCTCAAAAAAAAAAAAGAATCTGAATAGCATCCTGAGCCCCAGATCTTCCTCTGACATAGCCTACCCAAATGAAAAGGAACAAGAAAGACAATTCTTTCAAACTAGACAATTATTTCAAACCAGAAAGACGAAACAAGGTTCTTAAACACTCCCCAACACATCACACTAGCTCACCAGCAATGGATCCAAATTAAGAAGACATCCATGAATTGCCAAAAAAAAGAATTCAGAAGGTCGATTAATCAAGGAGGCACCAGAGAAAAGTGAAGTCCAATTTAAGGAAATTTTAAAAAATGATACAAGATACGACGGGAGAAATCTTCAGTGAAATAGATAGCATAAATAAAAAACAACCATTTCCTGACCCCTGGCTAGGAGCTTCATCACCTAGGCTAACCACTTGGGGCGCCAGCAGTATAGACAAAGGCCACCCCACTACTCCACCCAGTACATTATACTATCTATATTTGTTCACAGCTGTTGTTTTCTAAAGTTCAAGGCATTTCTTATTCATGTTGGAATCCCCACTGCCAAGCACTACACCTGCCATATAGCTCAATAATTGCTCAATTAAAGGAAACTGAATTATTACTATTAATACCACCATTTGAGAAGTACTAGTCCAGTTGTCTGATACCAGATTAGGCATTGAGAAGCTTTTTCATAACATACTCCTAGAAATATTTATATGATGCTTAGTATGAACCTGGAACCATTTTAAGAACTTTACACAAAGTAGCTCATTTACTTCTCACTACAATACTAAGTAGGTACTATTACCATCCCAGGCCGGAGACGGTGGCTCACATCTGTAATCCTAACAGTTTGGGAAGCCGAGGTGAGTAGATCACTTGAGGTCAGGAGTTCGAGACCAGCTTGGCCAACATGGTGAAACTCCATCTTTACTAAAAATACAAAAATTAACCAGGTGTTGCAGTGGGTGCCTGTAATCTCAGCTATTTGGGAGGCTGAGGCAGGAGAATGCTTGAACCTGGGAGGCGGAGGTGAGCTGAGTCTGGGCCACTGGACAGTCTGGGCAACAGAGCAAGACTATGTCTCAAAATAAATAAATAAATACCAAAAAAGAAATAGGTACTATAACTATCCTTATTTTACAAATGGGGAAACTGAGGCCCAAAGAGGTTCAGTTATTTGTTCAAGATTGCATAAGTAGTAAGGGTCAGAGGCAGGATTTGAACCCAGTCTCCAGAGACTACGCTGCAGACAAGACAAATGCCCACCTATTGTTGAGCTAGTAGGTTCTTTATTATAGTCAAACCCTCAGAAGACCCTGTCTCTCTGCAGCACAGCCAGGGCCACTGTCTTCCTCTGAGCCTGTGGTGTCCAGATTTGAACCACTGACACACAGTACAAAGACTCTGGGCCTGAAGGCAATGCCGAATTCTTCCTCTGCTAATTGCTCTCAGAGAAACCGTTTGCAGTTCTCACAGCAGCTCTCCTCACACGGAGCAAGCTCTGAATGTCAGCCACGTTTAGGAGCGAGGGATTGAAGCATATGTCAGAGCCAGAGAGAGAAACCAGTGACAGCCTTCTTCAGGGAAGGAGTGTGAGTTTTTTTTGCAGGCAGGGCTGCTTTTTAAGTGAACTTCTCCTCTTCATTTTTGAGTCCACCTGTTACCAGACCAGATGGCCCCAGCTAGCCTTTTCTCTCATAAGCTTCAAATAAAATGCAACACCCTCTGGGATTTAACCAAATTCCACCCACTGATACTAGCTCCCTCTTTACCCAGGTGCTTCACGTTGAAGACTCTTAGAATCATAGAATTTGACACCTACACAATCCTGACATTTACGAATGGGAAAATGGAGGCCCAGAATGGGTTCTCAGACTCTCATTGAGTCTATCAATACATACTCAATGTACAGAAGGAGCAGGATTGAAAATAATAATAATAAAATAAATAAATACTTAATGGGCTCTCACTAGGTACTAAGCATTCTGCTAGGTTTGTGGATACAGATGAACAAGGCAAATAAGGTACCTGGCCCTTCGCAGAGCTTACAGTCTAACGGGCAGCCTAACTGTGATTATTCATTTTCACAGGGAGAAGTGCTTTGGAGAAGTTAGAGTGCATTGAGGGTGCGTACCAAAAAGGTCTGACCTACCTGCAATCAGGGAAAGCTTCACCAAAGAGGTGAAGATGCAACCAGTAGGAAAGAGTAAGTACTGGCTCAAAAAGGGAGAAGGGAACAGGTACTCCAGAAGAGGGGACAACTTTTGCAAAGAAGCCCAAAACCTGTAAGAAACTGCCAGTCATGAGGTGAAGAGAGGTGCAAAGAGCAGCTACAGAGCAAGGCAGACGCATAGGAGCTTGCTGGCCTTGGCGAGAGATGTGAACATTCTCTGGGGATACTGAAATGATCCAAGGAGAGGGGTGACACAGTTGGATCTGCCTTTTGAAAAGACACTTCTGGCTTGCAGCTGATCAGTAGCACAAGCAGATTTGGGGACTCAAATTCAAATCTCTTGTCTTTCTGTTCAGTGTTCTTTTTCACTAGCCCCTAAACTGAGGAACCCTATTCCTTGTTTGTTTGTTTGTTTGTTTGTTTTGAGACAGAGTCTTGCTGTATCACCCTGGCTACAGTGCAGTGGGGCCATCCCAGCTCACTGTAGCCTCTGCCTCCCAGGTTCAAGCGACCCTCGTGCCACAGCCTCCCGAGTAGCTGGAATTACAGGCGCGTGCCACCACACCCAGCTAATTTTTATGTTTTTTGGTAGAGACAGGGTTTCACCTTGTTAGCTAGGCTGGTCTCAAACTCCTGACCTCAAGTGATCCACCTGCCTTGGCCTCCCAAAGTGCTGGGATTACAGGCGTGAGCCACCGCACCCAACCTGTTTGTTTGTTTGTTTGTTTAGAGACAGGGTCTTACTCTGTCATCCAGGCCAGAGTGCAGTGGTATGATCATATCTCACTGTAACCTCAAACTCCTAGGCTCAAACAACCCTCCTGCCTCAGCCTCACAAGTGGCTAGGTCTACAGGCATGCACCACCATGCTGGGCTAATTTAAAGTATATATTTTTTGTAGAGATAGGGTCAGGGGAGAGGCATTTTCACTATGTTGCCTAGGCTGGCCTCAAACTCCTGGCCTCCATCCATCCTCCAGCCTCATCTTCCCAAGTAGCTGGGATTATAGGCACATGCCACCACTCTCAGCTCCCCTGTTCCATTTTTGTTGTTGTTGTTGTTTAAACTTGACCCATTTCCCCATCTTCCAAATTGCCAGAAGTGACAGCTCAAAATGTGGGCCCAGATGGATGACCTGAGCCAAATCCCTTTCCCACAACTGGGGCTGCTGGCTGCCATGTGCCCCAGAGGCCAACACAGAGAGAAGTGAGAAGAGCAGAGCCAAGAGTCAGACAAAGAAAGAGAGTCCGGGCAGCCCTGGGTTGCTGGTTCTAGTCCCGGAGGCCATGGCCGCTGTACTCTGTTTTCCAGTTCTGTGAACTACCACAACAGCCCTGCAGGCTTCTCAAGTCACTTAAATTCACTCTTGCTTTAGCCACATTGAGAGGAGTTTTGACACTTGCAACCAAAAAGAGTTCTGACAAATACACAAGGTTACAGGTAATTCTGAATCATCGACGTGGAGCCCCAAAGTTCAAAGAGGTCTCAAAAGGTCATCCAGGCCAGCAGCTTAAAAAACAACAACAACAACAACAAAAACCCTCTTATTTTAAATAGCTAAATGTTCAAATCTTCAGGAACCTAAATATATAAAGCAGTCAAAAGAGGAAGTGCTGTGGTAACTGTAAGAGTGTGAAGACCCCGAGCCCTGCCCACCACCTCCTCTGTATCCAGCTGAAAGCTACTCATCTGGTCCAACTTCCTACATCAGGAATCACTTTGACCACATTTTTGACACCTGGTCACCTAGCCTCAGCTTGAACACATCCCCACGGGCAGCTGAGTAAGTCTTGAGGCAGTCCCCTTCCTTTTTTTGACTTCTCTGATAGCAAGACATGGGTCTTAGTCCTCCAGGGTGAAACCGTGTGAATTAAAAGCACCTTCCCTATGGCAGCCCTTCCTGATGACAATGATCATGTCCCACTTAGCGCCCAGCTTACACATCCTCACTTCCTTCTGACTGTTCCTCATGGGACATCATGTCCAGCTGGTGAGATGCCTAAAATAGGCAGGCTGCTGTTCAAGGTGTGATTTCAGGAGGACCATAAAGACAGAAGCCTTACAGTTAGAGAACATGCTTATTTTAAACACACACACACATACAACACATGCATGCACACGCACATGTTGCACGCACACATGCAACTCTCAGAGGTTGATAGTAACCCCTTTACTTTCTATGTGCAGCATTTCCCCTGTGCCAGGCACTGTGCTCAGGACTGTCCACTCCACTTGTGCGTTAGCCTTCACAACATACCCATGATACGAGGCATCATGTTCATCCCCATTGAAAATACCCATGGAGGAGTTCAAGTAACTGGTTCAAGTACAAGTACTAACATGCGGTGGGAGTGGGATTTGAACCCAGGACTCACCTGACTCTAAAGCTGGGGTGGCTGGGTATATTTCTATGAGACTACATGGCTTTCTTTGCGACTGACCACCTAGCTCGGGAGGATGAAAAAGTGGAGCCCAGGAAGGATATGATCAATGCAATTAATTTTTATATGACTGTGGTCAAGACACAAGGCGGGCACCTCCTTTGTACATGAGCCTTGGAGACACTTCTTTTTAAACATAACACAGTCATTGCGTGTTAGAGATGATTTAATCTGTTAGTTGAGTGAGCAATCGAGGAAGATGTGGGTCTTTGGGGTTCAAATGAGGAGGCATGACTGGCTGGTGACCAAATTGATTGCAGTGAGCTAGCTTCCCTTTTCTCTTATCTGTAGAGACTCTCTAATCTCTTTTTCCACCCAACACCCACTTCTGGATGCCATTGTTCCCTAGAAGGAGAATCTGGGGACCAAAAGGGTGAAGGAACCAGCTTTGGCCACCTTGGAGCCCATGATGTTATCAGAAGGGAACTTGGCCCCTGGTCTCTCCCTCCTACACTCAGGGGCACATCCATGTTCCATGACTGTGTCTGATGTTTTCTTAAAATGTTTCAGGTGTGAATTGTAACAGTAGTAATAGCAATCATATTCTTGATAACTTTTATTGAGCAATTGCTATACACAGGTATATACATCATTTCATTCAACCCATTTCATCACATCCTGCCTCCCTTGTGACTATTACTCTTAGCCCATTTTACAGACATGGTCATTGAGCTCAAGGGAAATTGGGTAACATATCGAGGTTTCCTGCCCAAAGTCACCCACTTATAAACAGCATGACTGATACTTCAACTTTGGCAATTTGACCTAGAACCCAGCTATCTTGATATATTAAGGAAGAAAAGAGGTTTCAAAACAGTACAGGATACTACAGCAACGAAAAGAAACAAACCATTGATATGCACAGTGACACAGATGACTCTTGCCATAGTTACGTGAGGGAAAGAAGGTACGTTTTAAAAGTATACAGATTATATGATTTCATATACATGATACATTTAATTTAAAAAATTCTAGAAAATGCAACAGAAAACAGATTGGTGGTTGCCAGGGGACTGAGAGGGCCAGGAGTGAGGTGTCAGAAAAGCATGAATAAACTTTATTTTTGAGACTGAGTCTCACTCTCACCCAGGTTGGAGTGCAGTGGAGCTATCAAGGCTCACTGCAGCCTCGACCTCCTGGGCTCAGGCAATCCTCCCACCTCAGCCTCCTGAGTAGCTGGGACTACAGGTGTGCACCATAATGCCTGGCTAATTTTTGTGTTTTTGTAGAGGCAGAGTCTCGCTATGTTACCCAGGCTGGTCTCAAACTCCTGGGCTAAAGCAGTTCTCCCACCTGGGCCTCTCAAAGTGCTGGGATTGCAGGCATGAGCCACTGCGCCCAACCCAGCATGAGTAAATTTTGAGGTTGATGGAGTTCTTTGCTCTTTGATTGTGGTGATGGTTTCCCAGGTGTATGCAAATGTCAAAACTCACCAAATTGTAGACTTTAAATGCATGTCATTTGTTGTATGCCGATTATATCTCAATAAGGCTTAAGAAACAATAGTATGCATGACTATGGTTTAGATTTTTTAAAATTATTTTTAATTTTTTTTTTAGTGGGACTCAAACTGGTTTGGTTTCTAAGGAAAAATTATATAGATATACATGTGTACATACATTTATACATATTATAGGTAATAGATTCACATGTAAAATTACATATGATAAATATTAATGTATAACTAAAATATATAAATTATATATAAAATATACATTATATATTTATGTATGACAACATGACTCACAAAGCTGCTGTGTGGTCTAGTCCCAGACCCCCTCCTCAGTGTCATTTCTCACCACTGCCTACCCCACCCTCCATGCTGGACCAGAGGGCATTACTTTCATTTCCTCCATCGCCTCATGCATGCTCTGCTTCCTGGCCTTCTCATTGCTATTTATTTCATCTGCCTGGAACACTCTCCCACCCTTCCTTGATTCTTTAGGCCTCAGCTAAGGTGTCCTTCCCTCCTCCAACCCAAAGTACTTCCCCTTTGGCACCCAGTGTTGTAATTGCTTAATACCTTTTTTCTATTGTTACCCTGTATGTTTCATGAGGGCAAGAGACCCTGTGTCTTTTGCTCATGGAAGTATTCCAAATACATAGCACATAGTAGGTATTTACTAGAGATATGTCAAATGAAAGACCAAATTTTTTTTTTTTTCAAGACCGAGTCTTGCTCTGTCACCTAGGCTAGAGCGCACTGGTGAAATCTCAGCTCACCAAAACCTCCGCCTCCTGGGTTCAAGTGATTCTTCCCGCCTCAGCTTCCCGAGTAGCTTGGATTACAGGCACCTGCCAGCATGCCCAGCTAATCTTTTTTTCTTTTGGAGATGGAGTCTCGCTCTGTTGTCCAGGCTAGAGTGCAATGGCACGGTCTCAGCTCACTGCAACCTCCACCTCCCGGGTTCAAGCGATTCTCCTGCCTCAGTCTCCCAAGTAGCTGGGATTACAGGCACACACCACCACACTGGCTAATTTTTGTATTTTTAGTAGAGACAGGGTTTCACCATGTTGTCCAGGCTGGTCTCAAGCTCCTGACCTCGTGATCCGCCTGCCTTGGCCTCCCAAAGTGCTGGGATTATAGGTGGGAGCCACCGCACCTGGCATTTTTTTCTATTTTTTAGTAGAGATGGGGTTTCCCCATGTTGGCCAGGCTGGTTTTGAACTCCTGACCTCAGCTGATTCACCCACCTCAGCCTCCCAAAGTACTGGGATTATAGGTGTGAGCCACTATGCCCAGCCCAAAACAATATTTTAAAATCTTAACCACTACCAGTATATACTAACGTATCATAATTTTTTTTTTGAGACGGGGTCCCACTTGGTCATCCAGGCTGATGTTCAGTGGCATGATCCATGGCTCACTGCCACCTTGACCTCCTGGGCTCAAGAAATCCTCCCACCTCAGCCTCCCGAGTGGGACTACAGGTGCATGCCACCATGCCTGGTTAACTTATTTTTATTTTTTTGTAGAGATGAGGATCTCACTATATTGCTCAGGCTGGTCTTGAACTCCTAGGCTCAAGTGATCCTCCTGCCTCAGCCTCCCAAAGTGTTGGGATTATAGTTATGAGCCACCGTACCCGTGTGTGTGTGTGTGTGTGTGTGTGTGTGTGCGTGTGTGTCAAGATCTTGCTCTGTCACCCAGGCTGGAGTGCATTGGTGTGATCACGGCTCACTGCAGCCTTGACCTCGTACGCTCAATTGATCCTCCCACCTCAGCCTCTCCAGTAACTGGGACCACAGGTTCACACCACCACACCCAGCTAATTTTTGCATTTTTTGTAAAGATGGGGTTTTGCTATGTTACCCAGGCTGGAATTGAACTCCTAGGCTCAAGATCCTCCTACCTCAGCCTCTCAAAGTGTTGGGATTACAGGCGTGAGCCACTGCATCCAGCCATATCATAATTTTTTAAAAACACATGGGTCAATATTCTTCAAGATGCAGGCTAGCATAATGTTAAGAATGATTATTAAAATAACATGACACAAAGTGGTTAAGAATAAAAAAGAGTCATTCACGGCTGGTTCTACCAGTTGCCAACTAAGTAACCTTGGGCAAGTTACTTTATCTCTCTGAATCTCCGTTTTCTTCCCTGTGTAATCAGGACAGCAATATTCCATCACAGTTGTAAAGTTTCAGTCAGATAACACACAGGAAGTGCTTCGTATGGAGTGCACGCTGTAGGTTATTATTGTACTACTGTTGTCATTCAGATCAATTGAATATAAACTGTTAACCGATCCCTCCCATTGATCTGGAACTCTCCATTTTACAAAGCATTTCTCATTTAATACCCCAATTATGCCTTACAGGAACCCTGTGGGGAAGGTGACACAGATGTCATTATTACCCATTTTAAAAGGAAGCTGGGGCCCAGAGATGCTAAATGACTTCACCCAAATGGTAGAAAAGGTGAACAATGGCATCAGGACCTGACCCTGAGTAATGTAACTGCTCAGGGCTCTTTACCAAGGGTGGGGTCTTGCCTGTTCTTTGAAACATAGAAATGACTGAAGGCCCCTACCTAGGCTAAGTCCAAGTGTTTCTGGAAGTTCCTGGGATCTGGTGTTCTTTCAGTCACCAGGCCTGTCCTGTTCCTACCATTTTATCTCAATTGCATCTCATCTCAGGCAGCTGATCACTTTTTTCTTTAATTTTTAATTTTTATTTATCTTTATTTATTTATTTATTTATTTTGAGACAGGGTCTCACTCTGTCATGCAGGCTGGAGTGCAGTAGCGTGATCACAGCTCACTGAAGCCTCAACCTCCTGGGCTCAAGCGATCCTCTCACCTCAGCCTCCTGAGGACTTAAAACTATAGGCATGCGCCACCACACCCAGATAATTTTTTTAAATTTTTTTGTAGAGACCAGGTTTCACTGTATTTGCCCAGGCTGGTGTCAAACTCCTGGGCTGAGGTGATCCTCCTGCCTCAGCCTCCCAAAGTGTCAGGATTACGGGCGTGAGCCACCTCGCTGAAGTTGATAACTTCTGTCTGCTCAGCTCCAACATGGAAATAGTGCAACAGTTCCTTTCCTTCAGTCTCCACCCCTACACCCCCAAATCTCTTTCACCTAACAGAGGCCCAACTCCTACCCCTGCCTTCCCCATGCACACACACAATTTTTTTTTTTTTTTTTTTTTTTTTGAGACAGTTTCACTTTTGTTGCCCAGGCTGGAGTGCAATGGCATGATCTTGGCTCACTGCAACCTCTGCCTCCAGCATTCAAGCGATTCTCCTGCCTCAGCCTCCTGTGTAGCTGGGATTACAGGCATGCACCATCACACCCAGCTAATTTTTTGTATTTAGTAGAGACAGGGTTTCACCATGTTGATCAGGCTGTTCTCAAACTCCTGACCTCAGGTGATCCACACACCTGGGCCTCCCAAAGTGCTGGAATTACAGGCATGAACCATTGCACCTGGCCCCCACACGCTATTTTTAACTAGGAATGATCTGCTAGCCCCTTTCTTCTTCAGGCCCCAGTCTCCTTCCAAGTTCCTTGACTCTCCTTTCTCTCCCTCACAATTTTTCTGCTCCTCTATTTCCCAAGATTCACCACACTTTGGGCTGCTCCTTTTGCACAAAAATACTCAAATCTCTCTTTTGATTAGACAAAGCATTTTACTTTCCTACACTCTCCTTAGGAATGGTATGCCTTGGAGAACATCAGAGCTCAGTGCTTAGCTAAAGAAAGGCTCACCTAACCTCGTTCTTACCCTTTGATCTCAGAACTTGGGAGATTGGCTTTGTTTGTCCCAGCACAAAGTTTGTGTGTGTGTGTTTCTCCTTCCTTCCTTCCTTCCTTCCTTCCTTCCTTCCTTCCTTCCTTCCTTCCTTCCTTCCTTCCTTCCTTCCTTCCTTCCCTCCCTCCCTTCCTTCCTTCATTCTCTCCCTCCCTCCCTCCCTCCCTCCCCTCCCCTCCCTCCCTCCCTCCCTCCCTTCCTTCCTTTTTTTGACGGAGTCTTGCTCTGTCGCCCAGGCTGGAGTACATTGGCAAGATTTCTGCTCACTGCAACCTCCACCTCCCTGGTTCAAGCAATTATCCTGCGTCAGCCTCCCAGGTAGCTGGGACTACAGGCATGCTCCACCACGCCCGGCTAATTTTTTTTTTTTGTATTTTCAGTAGAGACGGGGTTTCACCATGTTGGTCAGGCTGGTCTTCTCAGGTGATCCGCCTGCCGCAGTGTCCCAAAGTGCTGGGATTATAGGCGTGAGCCACCACACCTGGCCTCTCTTCTCTTTTCTCTTTTCTCTTTCCCTTCCCTTCCTTTCCTTTCCCTTCTCTTCCCTTCCCTTCCCTTCCCTCCCTTCCCTCCTTCCCTCTCTCTCCTTTGTCTCTCTCTCTCTTCTTTCTTTCCCTTCCTTCCTTCCTTCCTTCCTTCCTTCCTTCCTTTCTTTCTTTCCTTTCTTTCTTTCTTTCTCCCTTTCTCTCTCCTTCCTTCCTTCCTCCCTCCCTCCTTTCTCTTTTTTTTGAGACCGAGTCTCTCTCTGTCGCCCAGGCTGGAGTGCAATGGCACAATCTCGGCTCACTGAAACCTCCACCTCCTAGGTTCAAGCAATCCTCCTGCCTCAGCCTCCTGAGTAGCGGGGATTACAGGCACCTGCCATCGCACCTGGCTAATTTTCATATTTTTAGCAGAGATGGGGTTTCACCATGTTGACCAGTCTTGTCTTGAACTCCTGACCCCAGGTGATCCACCGCCTCGGCCTCCCAAAGTGCTGGGATTACAGGCGTCAGCCACCACGTCCGGCCTTCTTTTTTTTCTGGAAAGATGGGAGTCTCCCTATATTGCTCAGGCTGGTTGTCTTGAACGCCTGGGCTCAAGCAATCCACCCACCCATTTTGGCCTCCCAAAGTGCTTGGATTATAGACATGAGCCACTGTGCTCAGCCTGATTTTCTTTTTGACATTTAAAAACAAAACAAAACAAAAAGGATACATTTCACATATAACCCTGGTTCCATGCTTCTTTCAAAAAATGGGAAGAGTCAACAACTCAGTGTGTTCAATCAAACATGGTGGCAACAAGTTAAAGTTGAGTAACTGAGTAATGGCTGCCCCCTTTGGCCAGGCAAGATAGCTTGGCCCTCTTCTTCCCCAGAATCCACCAGCCTCTCGTTTGTGCGACCACTCTAGCTGCTGGAAGCTTTTGAATTTGTAATCCCTTGTTTGGCAATGTAACCCCAAAACCAGAGGTTTTACAATGTTAGTCTTCTTTCTTCCCTTTCATAAGTGGAAAGACCCAGTATAGAGATTCATTTTTCCACTGACGTAAATTATACTACCACCCCAATTTAGATTGCAGATGCAGTTACAAAGAGTTTGGTTTTAAATATATTTTCCACCTCACTGCAAAAATGTTATATGGCATATTTAGAAATCCTGCCCCCACCCCCAGTAAAGGTTTTTTTATGACAACTGAAATTCCCACCATTCAACTATTTACCATGCTTTGAGATTTGGGGATGATTCTAGCTGATTCCAGAATTATAGCTGAATAAGCATAACACCTGTCTTCTGATAACTTTCAGCAATGCAGCCCCTAGCATATCTAATTTAATGCTTATTAAAGGAATTGCTTTTTTGTTTGCTGTTTGAAACTCAATGCATATTTTCAAAGCCAGCTCCAATTTCTCTTAAGGCCTGACACCATTTTTTTCTACCTCTCCCGCTTTGCAAATTAACTGACCCTCAATTTTCTTCAGTGGTCCTTAGTCCCAGCAGAGAGGAACTGGTCCTAATTGCATAAATTCTCTCCCTCATTGCTGAAATTGAAGAGCCATCTGATTTGTTTTCACCTGAGAGGTCTCAGGCAAGCACATCTCAAAGGACAGGGGAAAGTCTAGAGCAGGGGTTCTCCAGGTGTGGTTTCCGGACCAGCAGCATCAGCATCATTTGAGAATTTGTTAGAAATACAGCCTCAGCCCTGCCTCAGACCTATGGAATATGAATCTGCACTTTAAAAGGATCCCCAGTTGATTCATAAGCACATTCAAAGTAAAACAAGGTCAACCAGGTAGGGTGGCTCATGCCTGTAATCCCAGCACTTTGGGGAGCCTGAGGCAGGAGGAATGCTTGAGCCCAGGAGCTCAAGACCTACCTGGGCAACACAGCAAAACCTGGTCTCAAGAAAAAGAGAAAAAGGAAGGAAGGAAGGAAGGAAGGAAGGAAGGAAGGAAGGAAGGAAGGAAGGAAGGAGGGAGGGAGGGAGGGAGGGAGGGAGGGAGGGAGGGAGGGAGGGAGGGAGGGAGGGAGGGAGGGAGACAAAGTAATGTCTTTAGTAAAAAGAACTGTGAAGTAAATAAAAAAGGTACAGCCGTGCGCAGTGGCTCACACCTGTAACCCCAGCACTTCGGGAGGCTAAGGGGGGTGGGTAGATCACCTGAGGTCAGGAGTTCGAGACCAGCCTGGCCAACATGGTGAAACCTCGTCTCCACTAAAAATACAAAAATTAGCCGTGTGTGGTGGCTCACGCCTCCCGGCTACTCGGAAGGCTGAGACAGGAGAATTGCTGGAACCTGGGAGGCAGAGGTTGCAGTAAGCCAAGATCATGTCACTGCACTCCAGCCTGGGCAATAGAGTGAGACGCCGTTTAAAAAAAATAAAATAAAATACAAGAGGGTGATATTGCAGTGATTGTGAGGAGGCACTTTACATAGAACAGCTGCTCTAAAATTTTGTGGTCTCAGGACCATTTACGTTCTTTAAAAAAAACTGTTTTTAGGCCAGGCACAGTGGCTTACGCCTGTAATCCCAGCACTTTGGGGGGGCCAAGGCAAGCAGATCACTTGAGGTCAGGAATTTGAGACCAGCCTGGCCAACATGGTGAAACCCCATCTCTACTAAAAATACAAAAATTAGCCGATGTGGTGCTGCGTGCCTGTAGTCCCAGCTACTTGGGAGGCTGAGGCAGAAGAATTGCTTGAACCCGGGAGGTGAAGGTTGCAGTGAGCCAAGATCACGCCACTGCACTCCAGCCTGGGTAACAGAGCAAGACTCTGTCTCAGAAAACAAACAAACAAAAATTTTAATTATTTGTAATTCAATTATTTAAAAATTATTTGGTAATTATTATTATTTTTTTTTTTTTGAGACGGAGTCTCACTCTGTTGCCCAGGTTGGAGTGCAGTGGCATGACCTCGGCTTACTGCAAGCTCCGCTTCCCGGGTTCACGCCATTCTCCTGCCTTAGCCTCCCGAGTAGCTAGGACTACAGGCACCCACCACCACGCCTGGCTAATTTTTTTTTTTTTTTTTTTTGGAAGAGACGGGGTTTCACCATGTTAGCCGGGATGGTCTTGATCTCCTGACCTCGTTATCCGCCCACCTCGGTCTCCTAAAGTGCTGGGATTACAGGTGTGAGTCACTGCGTCTGGCCTGTAATTATTTTTAATAATTACTTAAAACTTATTTGTAATTCCATTTTTAAATTATTTGTAGTTCATTTTAAAATAATAAACCCTTATATATTTACATATGTTTTATGAAAATAGCTGTATTTTCTAAAATGAACAACAACAAAAAATGAGTGAGAAGAATGGCATAGTTTCAATTTTTGCAAATCTCTTTAGTGTCTTCCTTAATAGAAGACAGCTGGCTTCTCATATCTGCTTCTGCAGTCTGTCTAATGCAGCGTGGCATGTCATGCGGTCTTTGGAAAACTCCACCATGCACACGGAAGAGAAAGAGTGAAAAAGGCAAATATCCTCTTAGTATTGTTATAAAACTAGTTTTGACTTCACATACTCCCTGGTAAAGGCTTGGGGCCAGGAACCACACTTGGAACTGCTGCTGGGATGCAGTGATGGAGAAAGGGCTCACAGGAGCACAAGGCCTCAGAGAGAAGGAGTCAACTATGTGAAGCCTTCGGCTTTAAAAAGCATGGAGATTGTTACTGGGTGCGGTGGTTCACACCTGTAATCCCAGCACTTTGGGAGGCCGAGGCGAGTGGATCATTTGAGGTCAGGAGTTCAAGGCTAGTCTGGCCAACATGGTGAAACCCTGTCTCTACTAAAAATACAAAAATTAACTGGGCATGGTGGCCCAGGCCTGAAGTCCCAGCTCCTTGGGAGGCTGAAGCAGGAGAATCGCTTGAACCCAGGAGGCGGAGGTTGCAGTGAGCTGAGACTGGGCCACTGCACTCCAGACTGGGCGACAAGAGTGAAACTCCATCTCAAAAACAAAACAAAACAAAAGCATGGAAATCGTACGGTGAGCTTCAGTGCGAATTCTGGTCCTGACTTGGTCTTAGAATAGCTGCGGGACTATGGACAGATACCCTGCCCTCTCTGAACCTCAGTTTCCCGGTCTGCTTTATGAAAAGGGTGGCCTCTAACATTCCAGGCCGCGCCCCTCCCCCAGCCTTCCACAAGCCTCTGGGAGGTTCCAGGAGGGATTTCAGAGCAACTCTTCCATTTGCCAGCAGAAGGCGATGGAGACCAGCCTCGGCTGGACTACTTCCTCCCCAGAGGCCCTTCACCGCCTCCCCATCCAGACCCAAGGTTCCCTAGTGGTCCGGACGGTTTCCTTGGCATCGCTGGCACCAGGTATCTCAGGCCACCCAGGTTGTCCCAGGGAGGGGCTGGAAGCACCGAGAGCCCTTCATATTGACCCAGACACGTGGCCAGGTTGAGATGCTGGGATTCTCCCAAACCCAGTCTGGGAGGAGCTGGGGAGAAAGAAGAACGGGTTTGGGCAAAGACACTTCAGCCCCTCCCCCCACACACCCCGCTGGGCCTTTCGGTGGGAAACCACCCGGGAGCTGTTGACTTCTCACAGGGAAAGCCGGGCGGGGGTGGCCGGAAGGGAGCAAGACGGAGAGAGAGCTGCGCCAGCTCCCTGGGGACCGCCTGCCTGCAGGCGCGAGGCGGCGCTTGCATCAGCGCCTGCCAGGGCAGGGGCAGGGACCGCGGCCACCGGCGACGTCAGTCGCTTTCCCAGAAGAATTCCACTTCCTGCGGCCGGGGGCCCGGCTGTGAGGGGGCGGGGAGGTGGTGGGTTGGTGTCGCAGGATGACACCACTGGTTTACTGCATCTCCTCGGTCACACACTGTTGCCTAGGAGACCAACAGCATCCTGGCCGCCTCAGTGAGGCTAACCCGCCCCCGGGAAGTGACCCGGGGCACGGCCCACTCAGGAAACCACTGGCTCTAGGGTGCAGGCCCCAGGAGACTAGGCCACACACTACGGGTCCTGGATTCTGCCCTGGAGGCATCCGGTGGCCCACCTTCCATATTGTACCTGATTGTCAAGTTTTCAAAGCACACTTGCGGGAGGATGTTAGAAACAAGCCAGAGAAAACTAAAGCCCAGAGAAGGGCCCTAAGATAGCCTGTAACTGGGAGAGCTGACTTTTCAAGCCTCTGTGATTTGGTTTGGTTTGGTTTGGGTTGGATTGGGCTTTTTTCTTACCTTTCTTGCCATAGATCAGTGTCTCACAAACCTCTTAAGAGTCAGTGGCCCATCCGCTTTCAGTGAAGCAATGTTTGTTTTATTTTGTTTGTTTGTTTGTTGTTGTTTGAGACACAGTCTTGATTTGTCACTTAGGCTGCAGTGCAGTGTCTTGATCTTGGCTCACTTCAACCTCTGCCTCCCTGGTTCAATCCATTCTCTTGCCTCAGCTTCTCCAATAGCTGGTATTACAGGTACATACCACCACACTCAGCTAATTTTTTTTTTTTTTTTTTTTTTGTATTTTTAATAGAGACAAGGTTTCACCATGTTGGCCAGTCTGGTCTCGAACTCCTGACCTCAAGTGATCCGCCCGCCTTGGCCTCACAAAGTGCTAGGATTACAGGTGTGACCCACCACGCCTGGCTGCAATGTTTGTTTTAATTAATTTTGGCACGTATTTCCTGAGCACCCCGAGTGTACCAGGTGAAGAGACAGAGAAGGATAATAACAGTGCTAGCTAGCATATATTAAGTCTTGCAAAGCTGCACAGGCATGAACTTGTGGCTTAAACACAACCTTATGAGGTAGGTGTTATCCCCATTTTACAGAGTAGAATACCCAGTTAATGTGAGATCAGCTGGGAAGTAAAATCAAATCTGAGTCCTAAACTAGACGTCTTTACCATTACCAGGCAGCCTGGCAGAACGTCAATTAACATGGCAGACAGGGCCCTTCTTCTTTGGAACTGATGCATTTTTACTGCATTTTTAAGACCATGCATTTAATCTTCAATTATGTGTTAATAATGTGAGATGAGGATAAAAGTAATTCCAAATAAGAAACATGTGATAACATCAATGCAACTAGCATTGAGGCCTACATTGAGGTATGTCAAACGCTGTGCCAAACCCACTACCATTATTACCTCATTTAATACAACAACTCTATGAGGTCAGTTCTCTCACCTTGGTCCCTCCTTTGCAGATGAAGAGACTGAGGCACAGAGGTGAAGTAACTCATCCATGTCCCAAAGCTAGTAAATTAATAAATTAATGCTTAGTAATTAACAGAATAGTGTCCTGGTCCATGTGAACACTTAATACACTTGTACTCTGCTCTGGAAAGAATGAAGAGACTGCAGTGTATACAAACATCCCGGGAAAACCTCATTCATTTGGACCATTTCCATCTAGATTTTATTATAATTTGAAAGGAGCCTAGGGTTGTGTTTGTGTGTGTGTGTGTGTGTGTGTGTGTGTGTTTTCCTGCTTGCAGGGAAAAGCTAAGCAAATAGTACAAACAAAGTAAAACCATTTTTGTGGGGCATTTTAGAATTTAGAAGAGCTAGGGTGTGTTCAGGGTGGTATGGCGGTAGACACATTTTAGAATGTATAAAGCACTTTGCTACCCAGGAGTTAACTTTATCTTCACAGTCCCCCTGAGAAGTCATTAGAACTGGCCATCTTAGTCCCAGTCTGCAGGTGAACTCTGAGAAGCTTTCTAAAGAAGAATTTCTAACTACTAAAGAGAAAAAATGATCTTTAGGGACTCAAAAGTAAACTACCCACAATAGCTAAGATGTGAAAACAACAAATGAATGGATAAACGAAATGTAGTATGTACGTACAATGAAATATTCAGCCTTAAAAAGGAACGAAATTCTGGTAAGTGCTACAATATGGATGAACATTGAAGGCGTGATACTAAGTAAAATAAGTCAGACACAAAAGGACAGTATTATATGATTCCACTTACATGGGATACCTAGAATAGACAAATTTATAGATTCAGAAGTAGAGTAGAGGTGCCAGGGGCTGGAGGGAGAGAGAAATGGGGAGTTCTCGTTTGATTAGAATTCAATGAACAATTTAATTGATGATGAATTGAAGGGATGATGAACAAGCTCTAGGAATGGGCAGTGATGGTTGCACAACATTGTGAATGCACTTAATGCCTCTGAATTGTGCACTTAAAAATGGTTAAAAGGTGGCTCATCCCTGTAATCCCAGAATTTTGGGAGGCTGAGATGGGTGGATCACTTGAGCCCAGGAGTTCGAGACCAGCCTGAGCAGCATAGTGAAACCCCATCTCTCCAAAAAATAAAAAAAAATTAGCTGGGTGTGGTGTCACATGCCTGTAGTCCCAGCTTTGTGGGAGGCTGAGGTGGGAGAATTGATTGAGCCTTAGAGGGTGAGGCTGCAATAAACGGTGATCATACCACTGCACTCTAGCTTGGGTAACAGAGGAAATTCTGTCTCAAAAAAAAAAAGTTAAAATGGTAAATTTTGTGTTATGCATATTTTACTACAATGAAAAATTTTAAGAAAAAAAAAATAACCCACATAGCAATCCCCATTCTCATCCAACTCTTTCTTTAAAAGGATACTCCTGGGTACTTATTAAAGCAGAAGCAGCCTTAACCCAGGCCTGCACTTGAAAGCAAGAAAACACCATGCCTTTAAAAAATAGCTCACGAGTGTGTGTTTTCACTAAACACAGGAGGCTGGTATTCCCCTCAGGTATTCCAAGTGAGCAAGATATGGCTGGTAGAGTGGAGAATTGGGAGGTGAGTCACTGGTTTGGCAGGTGACGTCACCATGAGGTGACCGTCTGCGTGGTGTGCCTCCCACCTCCCACGTCTCCCATTCTCTCCACTCAGGGGCGGCCAGGTCACCAGCTGGCTCAGCTGGAAGTCTATCTGTTCTGGTGTGATGTTTAGTGGGAAACATTCCTCTTTATGACTCAGTGACTCAGTATCCCAACAGATGGGTTCAGGAAGGCTCCAGTAGCTATAAAGCCAACCCCGAGGTGGGAACCTGGATGGCCAAGGAAGAGATGAAAGACATAAACCCTTGGGAAGGGAGAGGAGAGAGCTTGTTTTCTGTTTGTTGGAATGCTAAATATCTAAGAAGTAATGGAATGATTTAGGATAATAATTATTATCCTAAGACAACTCGGGAGACTGGCACACAGAAGGGGACAGTAAATATTTATTGAATGAAATATTCATTGATTATTATTTCAGAGGTATTCAACTGCAAGAACAGTCCCAAACTATGAGTGAAAAACATAGATTCTCGACCAGGCACAGTGGCTCACACCTGTAATCCCAGCACTTTGGGAGGCCAAGGCGGGTGGATCACTTGAGGTCAAGAGTTTGAGACCAGCCTGGCCAACGTGGTGAAACCCTGTCTCTAGTAAAAATACAAAATTAGCCAGGCGTGGTGGCACACACCTGTAATCCCAGATACTCAGGAGGCTGAAGCAGGAGAATTGCTTGAACCCAGGAGACAGAGGTTGCAGTGAGCCAAGATTGCACCACTATACTCCAGCCTGGGTGATAAGAGCGAAACTCCACCTCAAAAACAAAAAAAAAGGAAAGAAGAAGAAAAACATATATTCTTACTTATGTCTCACCAACTCTAGTTTTCTCAAAGGGGCACCAGAAATGGAGCTTGACATACTTTTGTGGAACTGACACAGGTTTGATATGGACAACTATGATATTGACACAAAGAATCATGATGTTTATGCAGGTAATGAGGTCATTAATAAGTAGTAATGTGAAGGGATTGTCTTGGACATGTTTGTACACTCATCCAGCAATTGTTAGCAGAGGTACCATATCTATATAAGATGAAAGGAAGTGAGAAAGAGAAAGTATTTGCTTTATTTGTTTTTCCTTTTTTCTCTTTAGGCTGTATACTGTTGAGTCAGTCTGGGATGGTTTAAGGTACATGAGCCTCGGTATCAGACAAGCCTCAAATGAGTCAGTGAGGACTCTTAGTTGCAGGACAGAAATTGGATTCAAATTAGCTACAGGGGGAAAAAAAATCCAGCAGATGGCTTCAGGCATAGCTGTTTCCAGGTGCCCAAATGCTAGTGTTAGAGATTTGTTGTTTTTTTTAAAATCTTTCAGCTCTGCCTGCCTATAAGATGACAAGGAATCATCCCAGTAGCTCTAGTCTTACCTTTTGTGAGCTTAACAACCTCATCAGAAAGAGATCTTTCTTCTCAACAAAAATATCAGGATTAACTCTGGCCGGCCTCGCTTGAGTCACATATTCCTCCCTAGACCTGGAGATGGTGTTAAAGCCATAAGATGCAGTTTCCAGAATAAAAAGGAATGGTTGCTGGGCAGGCAAAAACAATAGGTGTCACTCCCTGTGTGTAAATGTATGCCTGTGGGAGAGAGGGTTTATAGTTTATGTGGCACTTTCCTGATTTGTCACTACCTAGTGAGTCAGTCTGATGTGGTGGAATGCATGCGCTCTGAACTCAACAGGCCTAAGTCAAAATGTTGGCTCTTCATTAGCTGTGTGGCCTTGGGCAACTTACTTAAAAGTAACCGTGCTGATAACTACCATGTTTTGAGCACTCAGCATGTGCTAGGTATTACATATATTATCTCACTACTCCACATAGTCTTCCACAGCTCTGCAAAATGGTTATTATTTTCTCCTTCTTATAGATGAGGAAGCTGAAGATCAGACAGATTAAGTGACCTGTCCAAGGTCACTAAGCTAGTTAGGGATACTCCAACCCAGGGTGCTCTGACTCAAGGCAGCCTCTCTGGCCCTCCCTCTCCATGCCTGAAAAATGGACATGACATGGAGAAGAAGAAAGTGGCAGAAGAGGAGGAAAAGGAAAAATACTGAAACAGTAAAATGCCTATAACGTATTAGGTATGCAATAAATCTAGTTCTCTTCATCTGTTCTTCCACTCACTTCTTTCCTCACTTTTCTCCATCTTTTTCTTTCTTTGGGCACTTCAAAAGGTCCTAGCTTTCTCCTTCCTTCCTTCCCTCCCTTCCTTCTTTCCTTCCTCTCTTCCTTCCTTTTTTTCCTTCTCTTTCTTCCTCCCACCTGCCTCCTTTTTTTTTTTTTTGAGACAGGGTCTTGCTCCATCACCCAGGCTGTAGTGCAGTGGCGTGATCTCAGCTCACTGCAACCTCCACTTCCCTTGTTCAAGCGAGTCTCCTGCCTCAGTCTCCCGAACAACTGGGATTACAAGTGCCTGCCACCACGACTGGCTAATTTTTGTATTTTTAGTAGAGACAGAGTTTCACCATGTTGGCCAGGCTGGTCTTGAACTCCTGACCTCAAATGATATGCCCACCTCAGCCTCCCAAAGTGCTGGGATTACAGGCGTGAGCCCCTGCACCCAGCCCATTTTTTTCCCCCACTTTTTGAAGTCCTTACCTGGTCCAAGGTGATATTTCTGAATCATAACAGGATAAATACTGGGGCTTTAGTCATTTTTAAAGCACTCACCCTCATAAACATGACTGCCACCCCTAGAGGAACCCCAAGCCATGACCCCTACATCAGCACTCTGGCTTGACCAAGATCATGTTCTAGCTCACTGGGAAGGGGGAAACCAAGGCACATGGGATTCCTCCCACTCCAATTCATGCCTCTGTATCCACCAGTCTCTGCATGAAGTTTTCCTAATCTTTTTAACTCACATGCCAGCTCTGACTGAGGTGGGGTAGTGGCAGGGGCACCCTTTTCTCTCCACACTGTTTTGGCTTCAGCCCTCGCCTGACCTTTGTTTCACCCTCTTCTGCCTACTTGGGGAGCCTGCCCAAGCCGTGATGAAAGGCAAGGGAAGTGAGCACCATGCTGAGCCCTGGGGTTTGGAGATAAGCACCTTCCATTTTGGACATGTTGGAACTAGAAATCAAGAGGAATTGGCACTCCAAAAGGAGGGTCGGGCTTCTCCCAGATGCTAGGCTGGTGTAGGCGGGGGGGTCCTCTGGGCAGATGCAAGGGTGAGACTGCACAACATAGTCTTGCCAGGTGAGGAACTTGCCGAGGGTGACCAAACAGTGAACCTTTAACTCCTTAATGATTTTTCTAGAATGTTCTGGCCTTGAAACAGGAAGTCCTCCTAAGTGACAGAGCCACCACTTCACGCACACCTTGCACAACGTGTGAGCCTGTGCAGGTCATTCTCCACATGGCCACATGCCCTGTTTGGTGTGAGAGCCGCACCCCACACCCAGGCCCCTCAGGCCACTCCACGTGGGTTCTTCCACCCAGGTGGGCACTGCAGTTGGACTCAGGGTCTTCCCTCTTGGGGTAGCATCCCTGGTAACAGAAACTGCCTCCTGTTCACCCCATCCTCAACCTAGGGCATAACATTAAGAAAGTCTGATTCCAGGAAGGCTTTTGTGAAATAAAGGGGGAGCTGTGGCCAGAAAGGAAGGGGGGCATGGCGATGAGTTCACACTTATTAAATACCATCAGCCCTGAGAAAGAGTATGAATAATCCCCATTCTAGAGATGGGAAAACTGAGACTCGAGTTAGTTAACAGGAAGATGCAGTGTCTACCAACAGAACAATTTCATTTTATGGACTTGAGTCACTCCCAAGATGCCTGGCCCCTGAACACTCTGATTTCCTCACCCAGTTCTCAAACTACAATGTGCCCACAAATTCCCTGAGAGCTTGTTTAAAGGGAAATTCTGATTCAGAGGGGCCCGAGATCCCACCATGTGACAAGCTCCACTGCTGCTAGTCTGAGACAACACTGAACAGCAAGGGAAGCTCCAGGTTGAGGCTGTCTTTTTACAACAGCCAAATTAAATTCCTCACTGGGGCAGCAGGGGTGGGTGGTCTAGAGTTGCAGTATCCTAATTGAGACGTGCTGTGAGTGTGAAATACACACCAGATTTTGAAGATGTTGTAAGAACAAAAGAATATAACATATCTCATTAATAATTCTTTTTATGAATTACATATTGAAATAATATTTGAGGTATAATCAAATAGATTTTTTAAAAATCTATTTCAACTGTATCTTTTTACTTTTCTAATGTGCCTACTAGAAAATGTAAAATTATGCATGTGGCTTGTATTATTATTATTATTTTTTTGAGACAGAGTCTCACTGTCACCCAGGCTAGAGTGCAGTAGCATGATCATAGCTCACGGCAGCCTCAACATTCTGGAGTCAAGGGATCCTCCCTCCCATCTCAGTCTCCTGAGTCGCTGGGACTATAGGCACGCACCACCATGCTTGGCTAATTTTTTTATATTTTGTGGAGATGGGGTCTCCCTATGTTACCCACACTGGTCTACCGACTCCTGAGCTCAAGTGATCCTCCTGCCTCAGCTTCCCCAAGTGCTGGGATTATAGGCATGAGCCTCCATGCCTGGCCTCATTATATTTTTAGTGAACAGCTCTGGTTTAGAGCAGTGGTTCTCAACCAGGCAGGGGTAATTCTGGCACCCCAGGGATATTTGGCAACGTCTGAAACGTTTTTGGTTTGGTTGCCATAAGTAGTCGGGTTGCTACTGGCATGTAATGGGTAGAGGCCAGGGATAGTGCTAAACATTCCATAGTACCCAGGACAGCCCCTTATCACCAAGAATTTATCCAGCCCCAAATGTCAGTAGTGCCAATGTTGAGAAAGTCTCATCTAGAAACATCGCCACCATCTCTCAGATTATTTTATTGACTTTTTAATTTGTCCAATGCCTTCATCCCTCTACTAGAACATAAGCTCCATGAAATCAGGGACTTGCCTGCCAGTGGCTGCTAGAACAGTGCCTGGCACAAGGCAGCATTCTGTAGTACACATTAAATGTCCCTCTATCCACTTGAGCCCACCAAGTGGTTTGAATTTGCTCATGCAAACTAGCACAGGCCCACCAGCCAAGGGGCCTCAGAACACAGTGAGACCACTCCACTCTGAAATCAAGCTAAGACAAGACAAAATCTAAATCCACAGGTCTTGACTAGTTGTCCTCACAACTGCACATTAATCAGTCTATCCACAGGCAGGCATTCACCCCAGGGAGCAGAGATAGGAATTGCCTCTGAAGGGCTTGTCAGGCCTCTGTGCACAGCTTGGCCCAGCCCAGCCCTGGCAGGCCTTTCATCCCGGGCGGGGTCACCTACCAAGCTGCCACAGACCAAGCTGCTTTCATTTCCAGTGATTTTATTCACCACCCAGTGGTGGTTTCAAAGGGCTGGCTCTAGCCCATCTGATCTGCTGCCTTTTCTGAGCTGCTGGGCCCTGTGTGGAGCCCAAACCTGGGCTTTCTAAGGGAGAGTTGTCTCCTAGCCCTCTCCTTTCGCAAGCTGGTGGGTGGGGTTAGGGTGAGGCCAAAAGAACAACTTGGGTCCACCCAGGGCGTGCGAGGGAATGGAATCAGGGCAGATTAATTTCTCTTGTTGAGATAACTCTTTAATCTTCAATATAAAGTCATGAAAGCCACTGTTCTGGGCCTTCTCCCTTTCCCTCTTGTCACTCCCTGGGGTGCGGCCCTGTCCTGGTAGGAGTCCAGAGACCTGGACTTGGCCCCAGAACTGGGCTGTGTGACCTAGGGTAAGGGAAGAAAGCCCTTCTGAGCTTTTTAAAATTATTATTATCATTATTATTGAAACAGAGTCTCGCTCTGTTGCCAGGCTGGAGTGCCATGGTGCAATCTCAGCTGACTGCAACCTCCATCTCCCGGGTTCAAGCAATTCTCCTGCCTCAGCCTCCTGAGGAACTGGAACTACAGACGCGTGCCACCACGCCCAGCTAAGTTTTGTATTTTTAGTAGAGATGGAGTTTCACCATCTTGGCCAGGATGGTCTTGGTCTCTTGACCTCGTGATCCACCTGCCTCGGCCTCCCAAAGTGCTGGGATTACAGGCATGAGCCACCGCGTCCAGCCTCTGAGCTTTCTTCTAAATGGAGGAGGGGAGAGAGGAGTAGGAGTTATACTGATCTTTAAATCTTTTAGCCTTTCAATCTTACCTCTAGTCTTTAAGATAAAGCCCGAGCCCCTTAGCATGACCCAACTTCACTCCTGTCCACCTTCCTGCCTCTAAGTCAGCAGTCCAGCTCCTTGCCCCATATGGTGAATACATCCCACTTCAGCTGCAGTGGCCTATCTTCAGTTTTGTTAATGTGCCTTCCTCTCTTTTACCTTCTAGTCTTTGGACATGTCATTCTGCTCTTCCACGGAGTTTTGTAGGGTAATACTTAAATCTATGTAGGGTAGATCACATGACATCTGTTCACTGTGTGTTCTTGGGCAAGTTACTTAACCTCTCTGTGCTTCAGTCCACTCTTGTAGAAAAATGAGAATAACACTCGTCCTTAATTCATGGTGTTATTGTGCAGGTTGAATGAGATGATGCTTGCAGAGTTGTTTACAGCAATATCTAACACCCAGAAAGCAACAAGGGGAAACATTCCCTGTCATCATTATGATCATTTCTGGAATGTGTTCATACTCAACTCTCAGGAATCAGCTCAGTTACCCTCTTTCAGGAAGGCTTCCCAGGTTTCCACTCTCCAACTCTGGTGTCTGCCCCTCCTCTGCCTCCTGACTCACCCTGGGTCACTGCTGTCATCACCCTTATCACCAGTGTGGTAACTGCCTGTTTACTTGTCTAGCTCCTCTCAATAGATTGTCACTTCCTCAAGTCTAGAGATTAGAAACAGACCACATGCTGGCCCAAACCACAGGTGTGCTTTAGCTGGACTGGGGGCAGGAAGTCTGGAAAACTTTTAATAAGGTGTATTTTTTAAAATCGAAAAAAATCATTTATTTTAAAAATGGGATGATTTCACATAAAAATCTGAATTTCCTACTTCTCTTGGAAAATTAGAGACTCTACAAATACAAGCCCCTGTCATCACCTGCACCTGCGGGAGCATCGGCTTTGGGGGCAGGTGCTCCTGGCTTACTACAGGCTCCACCCAGCCCGATTACTCACATTCTGCCCCCAAAATAAGGTGATGACATAAGCGTCTCCTCTGAATCAGGACCTTTGAGAGTGAAAGTGATATGTTGTTAGTAACCACAAATAAACCAGACAGATCAGGGAAAACTGGAAAACAGACTCCCCCTAAACTACAGAGTCGGGGGCTTTGTCGTCTCTGGGTCCCACACGACACACTTCCTACCACATACATCCTCAATAAATGGTCATCACAACAACTAGGGCATCTTGAGCATTTGCTTAATGCAAGCTTGTCCAATCCATGGCCCGCAGGCCTAGGACAGCTCTGAATGTGGCCCAACACAAATTCATAAACTTTCTTAAAACATTATGAGGCCGGGCGCGGTGACTCGCGCCTGTAATCCCAGCACTTTGGGAGGCAGAGGCGGGCAGATCATGAGGTCAAGAGATCGAGACCATCCTGGCTAACATGATGAAATCCCATCTCTACCAAAAATACAGAAATTAGCTGGGTGTGGTGGCAGGTGCCGGTAGTCCCAGCTACTCGAGAGGCCTTAGCAGGAGAATTGCTTGAACCCAGGAGGCGGAGGTTGCAGTGAACTGAGATCTCACCACTGCACTCCAGTTTGACAACAGAGCAAGACTCCATCTTAAAAAAAAAAAAAAAGGAGTTTGGAGTTTTTTGCATTTTTTTTTAAAGCTCATCAGCTGTCATTAGTGTTAATGTATTTTATAAGGGGTCCAAGACAATTCTTCCAATGTGGCCCAGGGAAGCCAAAAGATTGGACTCTCCTGGCTTAATGTATTAACTCGACAGTCCTCCCAGGAGCCTTATGAGGTAGTGACTGTTGTCTGCATCTTGCAGATGAAGAAACTGAGGCACAGATATATTTAATACCGTAACCTGTCTCGACCGCACGGCTAGGAAATGGGAAACAAGACAGTTTGAGTCTAGAGGTTGTGTGTTGGCAAAATCAATTATTCACTCTTAGGGTCCTTCCCACCTCTACAAACTTCAGGTTCTTTTGATGTTTTTCCTCTTGTTTTCTCCTTTCCCAGGTCTCTCCTTTTGTCCTTTCCTCCTTTCTCTCTCGTACTCTGTCCTCCTTGTCTCTCCCTCTCGCTCGCTCTTTCTGTTCCACCCACTCTTGCTTTCTCTGTCTCTCGCATCTTTGTCTCTCTGTGTCTCTGTTTTTCCTGCTCTTGGGAACTCTCTGTTTCTGTCTCTCTGTATTTCCCTTGACATCTTTTTTTTTTCTTTCCTTTTTTTTTTTTTTTTTTAAGACAGGGTTTCACAGTGTCACCAAGGCTGGAGTGCAATGGTGTGATCTTGGCTCACTGCAGCCTCAACCTCCCAGTCTCAAGTGATCCTCCCACCTCAGCCTCTCAAGTAGCAGGACTATAGATGTGTACCACACCTGGCTAATTTTTGTATTTTTTTGTACAGATGGGGTTTTGCCAAGTTGCCCAGACTGGTCTCAAACTCTTGGGCTCCAGCGATCCTCCCGCCTTAGCCTCCCAAATTGCTGGGATTGCAGGCCTGAGCTACTGGTGCCCGGCCATGACTCCTTTCTTGAAAGACTCTCACTGTCTCTTCTCTTGCCATCTCTCTGCTCTTCCTTTGTCTGTCCTCCCTTTTTCCTCCTCCTCTTTCTCCTTCTCTCTCTGTCTCTCCCTCTCTCTCTGTGTCTCTCTCTTCTGCACATCATGCATTCTCATCAACCGTGACTAAACATATATGCGATAGAGGAATATGTTTTCAGTAACTCACTGTGGGTTTTGGCTTGTAGAAATCCCACAAACCAGGCCCTGTGCCTTCACTACACTTTTGGTGAGAACCTCTGTGGACAGAGGCACAAAAGCCTCAAGCTGTGAGATTCAAAATCTGGTAGTTAAGCCAGCCCCTCAGCGCTCGCAGCTTGTGCCTCCATCCTTGTTCGAAACAATGAGTTGGAAAGTGTCTTGATGACTTTCAGCAGACAGACCTGCAAAGAAGAGAAGCTGGTCTGGACTCCGACCTTCCTTCCCAACATACTGACAGGTAAATAAAATTAATGGCATGTGTCTCTTTTTTGCAAGAGAAGGATAACCACAGTGTATTTTTTTACAACAAATATGTATGTTCAAAGCACATGAAATGAATGTCTCTTGAAGGACAAAATAGCCTTGGAATATCATTTTGAAGCCAAGGAGAAAAGTAACTTTTTCTGGCTGCCTGTAGTCCCAGCACATTGGGAGGATGACTCAGGAGGATCTCTTAAGCCCGAGAGTTTAAGACTAGCCTGGGCAACATGGTAAAGCCCCCATCTCTACAAAAACACAAAAATTAGCCAGGCGTGGTGGCGTGCACCTATAGTCCCAGCTACTCGGGAGGCTGAGGTGGGAGGATGGCTGGAACCCGGATGTCAAGGCTGCAGTGAGCTGAGATTGTACCACTGCACTCCAGCCCAGGTGACAGAGTGAGACCCTGTCTTGGGAAAAAAAGGTAACTTTTTCTTAACATGTAAACAGGGAGAAAAGTAATAGAAAAGGAGAAAGTGGTACTCCTCATCAATGAAGTGAGTGAAAAATTAAGTGGGGATAGCAGAGAGGGAAAGAGAGGGGAAGGGAAATTAAGCAGAAGTCACAGTAGCCTGAGGAATGAGACAGAGGAGGATGAGGGGGAGGAGAGGCAGAGGAAGAGGAGGAGGAGGCAGAGGCAGAGAAGGAGGAGAAGGAGAGGAGGAGGAGCTGAGATTGGGGGAAGAAGGTGACTGATCTTAACAAATTTAAGATGAGACTTCAGCAGACCCAGTTTAGGCAACTACCTGGTTGGCTCTGCCCGAATGAATGTCCACTTACGGAGGGAGGGAGACAGGGAGAAGGAGGAAACCTGGAGACCAAAAGGGCCCCAGTGACATAGATAATCAGTCTCAAATCCCAGACTGGGCTCCACCCTTTTCTTCACCTTGGTTTCCGAATGGGTGTCCCTGTGCTCTGGAGGGGAAGTGTTCAGACAAAGGCTCACGGGTGGCGATGAGTCAGGGCCCCACCCAGCCCCTACCAGCCCAGGAGGCCTCTCCTTGCCCATAGGCCTGACAGCGGCTGGGTGTTATCAGGAGAAACCAAGAAACAGTAGGGGCATGGGAAGCCATTCAAAGTCACTCCAAAAGACCTGCTGTGGCCATAGGGTCTAGCTGCCAGAGCCCTGTAGCTGCGGTGGCTCCATTCATCCTGGCAATTAATGGTGAGTTGGCTGCCCAGTGTTTGCCATTTCAATGTCAACAGCCCAAGGGAGACAGCCCTGTGGAGCAGGATCAGCCCAGCTATACGATCTGTCACTTGGCCTGGCCCGATGGCTCAAGCCTGTAATCCCAACACTTTGGGAGACCGAGGCAGGTGGATCACTTGAGGCCAGGAGTTTGAGATCAGCCTGACCAACACGGGGAAACCCTGTCTCTACTAAAAATACAAAAATTAGCTTGGCGTGGTGGCGCACATCTGTAATCCCAGCTACTCGGGAGGCTGAGGCAGGAGAATTGCATGAACCCAGGAGGTGGAGGTTACAGTGAGCCTCGATCACGCCACTGCACTCCAGCCTGGGTGACAGAGCCAGACTCCATCTCAAAAAAAAAAAAAAGAAAAAGAAATCTGTTAACACACTATTTCCACCATCAACACCCTTCCTTTAGCTGTAAGACCTGAGAGGGCAGGAGACCTGTTGTAGATCCCACAGCATACCCAGCAATTGACCTGCAGACTGGTATGCAGCAGGTGCTCAATAACTGAACAAGTTAGCATGCATTCAACTCTCCCTGCTGCCACAGACCAGCTGTGTGACCCTGCTCAACTTCCTTAACTTGTCTGAGCTGCTACTTCCCTTATCAGTACATGAGAGAGTGCCAGTGAAAGCATAGACTATTGCCTTTCCACCTTTGTGAGATAAGAAAGCCGGAGCATCCAGTCCATAGTTGTCATCAAAATATGGTGGGGGTGGAATGGAGGAGCTACTTTCCCTTTCCAAAAGTCTGCAGCTTCTGTTGCTGCTAGTTCCGAGGGTGTCGTACAGATGTTACTTTTTAGGAAGACGGTGTGGGGATGTGGTTAAGTGCTCATGATCTGGGGGCTGAGTACCCGAGTTCAAATGCTGCCTCCTCCACCTGTCACTCCGTGGTGGCCACCGGCAAGCCCCTTCATCTCACTGAGCTTGTTTTCCCACGTGTAAAACAGAATTGTCAGGAGGCTTACGTAAGATAAATCCCACATCCCTGGCACATAGTAGATACTCCATACACCTTAGCCATGATCACCAGTTTCCACCTCCCAACACTGTGAGGGAGATGTGACTCTCCCCAGGGTGCAAAAGAGGAAACCAGGGCTGGCCAGGTGGAGAGGCCCTCTCCTGACAGCAGAACCAGAACCAGACACCCTTATCCCACCCACCCAGGCCCACCACAGCTGCCAAACATGAGGTGATGGGACAGCCCTCGTGGTCTCCACCCACTGCCCTGGTGGAGAAGTGAAACATGAACCCACCAGTGCAAGACAGAGGAAGAGGCACCAGCGAAGGTAAGAAGAGTCGGGTGGCCCTGAATTTTGTTGAAGGGACAGTCCAGGACAAGGTCGAGTCCGGGGTGGCAAGCGGGTGGAGGCGGTGGGAGGATAGTATGACAAGAGGGGTATGGGGGCTGAGTTGGCTGGTGGCCAGGGGTGAAAAGCTGATCCCAAGAATGAGGAAGGAAGCCTTTTTATCAGTGTTAACAAGAACAGAGAGGGAAGTTCTTTGCATCTGGCCAGATACCTCAGCTGTGACCTCCTGTCTCTCAGGAGGGGGTCCCTGCAAGTTTTGCTTTCAAAAGTCTCTTGGGAGAAAACACAAGTCCCTGATTCTTAGAAGCTGCCTTCATCTTAACTAAAGAAATCCCTCAGTGACTTTTTGGTCAGCACGACAGGATTAGCCTTTCTGACTGGTGGGCTTCCCGCCTCTAAGAATAGCTGGATTTCCCTTGCTTTCACCTACCCATTTGCAGGTGAGAAAACTGAAGCTGGAACCTGGCCTCCAGTCCTGTCTCTGCCATTAGCAGCCCTGGGATCTTAGCACCTTCACCAGCTGAGCTTCAGTTTTTCCGTCTGTAAAATGGAGGGTTGAGGCCACATCTTCTTTTTAGTCCTTCCTCTTCCCTTCCCTCCAGAGCAAGCGATGTGGAATTCTAAGGCAAAAGTCACCCTGATTGAATGGTGTGGATTAGTCTTCTAGAAGCAATTTAAGATGACCCAAGGATTTGAGATTCCAACCTCCCACAGGCAAGCAGAAGTGCTCCCTCCTACATAGGGCCGCCCTCCTTCCTGAGCAACTGGGCTGATTTGTGGAAGAAACAGCTGTACTTTCTGGTGAGCTCCAATGCCAAACATGTAGGCCTTGGATCAGGCAGGATGTTCCATCAGCAGTCATTGTTCACACCTGTGCTCTATGGGCCAGGCATCAAGCCAGTAGTAACAACTCCTTTCACCCCACAACAACCCTGTAGCAAGCACACACCCATTTTACACCTGAGGAAGCTGAGACTCGAAGAGGCACCGTGCCCAGGGTCATGTAACCACAGGTGACAAAATGAAGATGCAAATGCAACCTGAGTGATTCCTTTTGACGGAGCCACACCATTTAAATCAATGCTGGGTGATTGGATTATATGTAATTTTTTTTTAATTAAAAACTTTTTTTTTTTTTTTTTTTTTTTTTGCCAGACACAATGGCTCATGCCTGCAATCCTAGCACTTTGGGAGGCCGAGGCGAAGTGGATCACTTGAGGTCAAGAGTTCGAGACCAGCCTGGCCAATACAGTGAAACCCTGTCTCTACTGAAAATACAAAAAGTTAGTAGGGTGTGGTGGTGGGCAACTGTAATCCCAGCGACTTGGGAGGCTGAGGCAGGAGAATCGCTTTAACCTAGGAGGCAGAAGTTGCAGTGAGCTGAGATCGCGCCACTGCATTCCAGCCAGGGTGACAGAGTGAGATTCTGTCTCAAAGAAAACCCAAAAAACAAAACAAAAACATTTTTTTCCCTATAATGAACAGGATTGCTTGTGTTTTAAAAGGGAGTAACCAATCACAGCACTTGCAAATAACATTATATGTTGCCTGGAATCTGATTTAAACTATTCCATGGGGATGGTGGTGCAAAAATAAAGCAAAATTATCTGTGAATTGATAGCCCATGAGGCTGAGTATTGGGTGTGACGTTCATTATCCTGTTCTGTAGTGAACGTGTTTGAGAAGTTCCATCGTATTAAAAAATTTTTTAATTTAAAATTTAATAAGTCTAAATTCAAGATAAATGAACTGGCCCGGGAATGCCCTGTCATGGGGGTAGCAGACTTTGCCCCACCCCACAGCTGAAAGCATTTTAAGGTCGGCTTCGAGAAGGTATTCATTAAGGCCTCCTGGTTCTGCTCTCCCTGAACCACAGTGGCTCTCTCTGCGTCCGGGAGAACAATCTTCCCCCAGATTGCTGGCCAAGTCGAGACGGCGCATTAGGGATCCCACAGCCAAGTTGTGGTTTTATGACAGAGTTTGGAACCATATGTGGTTCACGCTCACTCTGCTCAGAGACTTGGGGAATCTCTCATAAATATTCTCAGCAAAGCCACATCCTGGGACACCCAGAAAACTGGCGAAGATGAGACCTCTGGCTTCCACAAGATGGCCAAGCATCTGGGAGTGGCCCCTCTGCACTGGCCCCCCTCAGGCTCAGCACATGCTGCTCCTGCCTGTCCCCAGAGTCCCTGGGGAGTTTGACTTGTCTTCCCAGACCCCTCTGAAACAAGGAGACCTCGCCATGTACAGCCTTCCCTGTCCTCGGACAAGTGGAATCACCTGTCCACTGGCCTGTATTATATTGAGCTATAGTCATTCATTTAGTCAGTATTTATTCAATTATTATTTATTGAGCACCAGCTATATGTACAGCCTTCCCTGTCCTCAAATAAGTAGAATCACCTGTCTAATGGCCTGTATTATGTTGAGCTATAGTCATTCATTTATTCAATAATAATTTATTGAGCACCTACTATATGCACTAGGATTCTAGCATATAGCAGATAGATGGCCTATATAGCATATACAGCATATAAAAGACACAGTCCCCATATTCCAGGAGCTTCTAATTTCCTAGAGGAGAAAGGCAATAATCAATAATTAATACTATTAATCATTTCATTATAATTCTGACAAATGCTTTAGAGAAGTACAGGCCCTATGAGGGCATCAGGAATGTGATCTGATTGGGTGAGAAGGAAGGGAGTGGAGAGGATTCAAAGAAGGCTTCTTGAGCCTTGGCAACACAGTGACACCCCACCTCTATCAAAGAAAAAAAAAAGGTATGGTGCCCTATTTCTATCGTCCTAGCTACTTGAGAGGCTGAGATAGGAGGGTCTCTTGGGCAAAAGTCGAGGATACAGTGACCTGTGACCGCGCCACTGCACTCCAGCCTGGGCAGCAATGCAACGCTCTGTCTCAAAACAAAACAAAATCAAAGGCTTCTTGGAGAGAATCAAGTTTAAATTGAGATCTGAACATTTGAGACATTAGCCAGCCAATCAGAGAAAAGGGGGTTATTCTAGAGAGAGGAAGTAGCGTATGCAAAGATCAGATGGACCATGGCTCCTTCAAGGAAGTGAAACTACACCGTGTGGACTGTGTGGTATGAGGAGTATGACAGGGAAGGAGATGGTAGAGATGGCAGAGAAGGAGCTGGGGGCAGGTCACGAAGGAGCTTGAAGGCCAAGTTAAGGATGATGGAGTGCTCATGAGGTAATAGGTGTGTGTGGAGGGGTGAGTAAATTGTACCTAAAATGAGTGCTTTCGTAGCTGGGGAGCTGATTGGGTCAGAACAAGGTAATGTGGATGCTGCAGGGGCTAGGCCAGCCCACACAGCACATTTGTAAGAATTAGGAGAAGGTGCCCCTCTGGGAAGATGCAGCCCCATAGGCCCATGCTTAGGAAAGGGACCTGACCTGAATTTCAGCCCCTCTATGCCTGAGCCAGCACCCTTGTGCAGTCAGCAACCTAAACAACTGTATACAATGTCCACAGATGCCAGGGAATAGTCAGAAGGGTGTAACAACATTTGTTGACAAATCTGTCTCCTCCACCTTAAGCACCTTGGGTTCTGAGTTCTTGAGCTCCATATCCATGTTGTAACCTCAGTACACATAGGAGATGCTCCTAATATTTGTCAAATGGATTGTTTTTTGGCTACTTGTTTTTTCTTCAGACTTTCTGTCTTCTTGTCCTTCTAAATTCATAACAGCTTCCTCTTAATGCACTCCTGCTAGGGTTAGAAAGCACTGTGTTGGCTAGTTTGAGGTTTTTTTTGTTTTTTTCTTAAGACAGGGTCTCGCTCTGTCACCCAGGCTCGAAGTGCAGTGGTGCGATCTCTGCTCACTGCAGCCTCTGCCTCCCAGGTTCAAGTGATTCTTGTGCCTCAGCCTCCTGAGTAGCTGGACCACAGGCATACACCACCACGCCCAGCTAACTTTTATATTTTTAGTAGAGATGGTGTTTTGTCATGTTGCCCAGGCTGGTCTCGAACTCCTGGCCTCAAGCAATCCACCCACCTTGGCTTCACAAAATGCTGGGATTATAGACATGAGCTACCACGTCTGGCTCACTTTGACTTTTTAATCCTAACATCTTACCCTCTGTCCATTCAACAGAAACTTGGCTATGGCCACACAGCTAGGAAGGTGGGCAAGTGGTGCTGGGTAGGAAACTGTCAAGCCCTGGGGGTGTGGTCCAGGCTGGATCCCCTACCTTCTGGTGGAGATTCTTGTGACTTAATCTCCATACTTTGGATCCTAGAATGTCAGAGCTGAAAGGAACCCTTTAGGGTCCCGTTTTACAAATGGGAATTACTAGAAGCTTCCCAAGGTGCTAGGATTACAGGCATGAGCCACTGCACCCTGCCTCAGAGTAGTTTTCTTTCCAGCATGTTCCCTTTGTTTCAAGCCCCTGGGATTGTCTCTCTTCCTTGGGGTAGCCTCTGGGGTGGGGGAAATGGGGGCATTTTAGGATCAAGGGTTCAGTCCCTCAATCAGGGACTCCAACCTAAAGAGTTTAGTAGTAGCAATCGTAGTAACATAGGGAATATTGTAATTAACTGATCACTATCTAGATGCTGGGTTTTAAGTATCTAGTACGGTGCCTGGAACACAGTAAGTCCTCAATAAAAAGTAGCTTGAGTAAGAGCCAGAGCAGAACTGGAAACTAGGTCCCTTGACATGTTTAGAAGAAGTAGCTAGCTAGATATCAGGAGTGGAAATTAGAAGAGAAAGACCAAGGAGGAGAAATGGCTCTCTGAGGAGGGTGTCTGTGATGGCTGTCAGTGGGGCTATGAGGGATTAGAGCAGGATTTGGGAGAGTCCTTGATCACTGTTCAAAGGGAAGAGAGGGCTAAGAAAATAGGACTTCACCAAGGAGTGGACAGCCCTCTAAACTGGAATCCATTAGGATCCAGCCTGGCCATAGATCTCCAGACGCTAAACAGAATTTCTTGTTCTGGGCCTGGTCAGTTTGGAAGTCCTTGGTCAGTAGCATTTGGCTGGCAGCAAGCTGCCGGATGGCCTGCTCTGAGAGCACTTGGTGAAATCAGAGGCAAGGCTTGGTTCCCCTTCCCAGGAGCCTGCACTCCAGGTACCTCTGTGAGGCCCCACTCCAGTTCTCTGTCAGCATCTGCTCGGGGCTTTCCTCCTTCTAGGTCTTCATCACAGCTCCTCCTATGTCACATTGCCTCGGGTCCCACCAGCACTGCCCTGAGCTGGAAAATCCCTCTGAGCCCGAGCAGCCCGTGACCATAGAGGCAGGAAACTATGACACTCGAGGCACACAGGGTGTGAGGTTTATTCTTGGTATGTGGTTGGGAAAGGCGGGGTTGAATGGGGGTGGGGTGGGATGGGATCCTCAAGAGAGATAAAGAAATCCAAAAAGAAGGAACCCCTTTGAGAATATCAGAGTAGTTTTCTTTTCTTTTTTCTTTTTCTTTCTTTCTTTCTTTCTTTTTTTTTTTTTTTTTTTTTTTTTTTTTTTTTTTTTTTTTGAGACAGGGTCTTGCTCTGTCACCCAGGCTGGAGTACAATGACGTGATCTTGGCTCACTGCAATCTCTGCTATCCGGGGTCAAGTGATTCTCCTGCCTCAGCCTCCTGAGTAGCTGGAACTACAGGTGCACACCACTGCACCTGGCTAATTTTTGTATTTTTTGTAGAGTCGGGGTTTCACCATGTCGCCCAGGCTGGTCTCGAACTCCTGGCCTCAAGTGATCTGCCCACCTCAGCTTCCCAAGGTGCTAGGATTACAGGCATGAGCCACTGCACCCTGCCTCAGAGTAGTTTTCTTTCCCAGCATGTTCCCTTTGTTTCAAGCCCCTGGGATTGTCTCTCTTCCTTGGGGTAGCCTCTGGGGATGGGGGAAACAGGGGGGGATTTTAGGATCAAGGGTTCAGTCCCTCAATCAGGGACTCCAACCTATAGAGTTTAGTAGTAGCAATCGTAGTAACATAGGGAATATTGTGATTAACTGATCACTTTCTAGATGCCAGGTTTTATGTATCTAGTACGGTGCCTGGAACACAGTAAGTCCTCAATAAATGGTAGCTTGATTGTATGATTGTAATCTACCTTAAGAAGTGGCATGATAGGCCGGGCGCGGTGGCTCAAGCCTGTAATCCCAGCACTTTGGGAGGCCGAGACGGGCGGATCACAAGGTCAGGAGATTGAGACCATCCTAGCTAACACTGTGAAACCCCGTCTCTACTAAAAAATAAAAAAACTAGCCGGCTGAGGTGGCGGGCGCCTGTAGTCCCAGCTACGCAGGAGGCTGAGGCAGGAGAATGGCGTGAACCCGGGAGGCGGAGCTTGCAGTGAGCCGAGATCCGGCCACTGCACTCCAGCACTCCAGCCTGGGCGACAGAGCGAGACTCCGTCTCAAAAAAAAAAAAAAAAAAAAAAAAAAAGAAGTGGCATGAGGCACGCCTGTAATCCAAGCCCTTTGGGAGGCCAAGGCAGGCGGGTCACTTGAGGTCAGGAGTTCAAGACCAGCCTGGCCAACATGGCAAAACCCCATCTCTACTAAAAATAGAAAAATTAACTGGACATGGTGGTGGGTGCCTGTAATCCCAGCTACTTGGGAGGTTGAGGCAAGAGAATTTCTTGAACCCGGGAAGCGGAGGTTTCAGGGAGCTGAGATCATGCCATTTGCCAGCGTGGGTGACAGAGGCGGGAATCCCAATCTCATTTTAGAGATGGGGAAACAGATTCAAAGACCACAAGTCATTTTTCCAACATGGTACAGCTGGCTATTCATTAGCCCACTGATTCAGTAAGTATGCATGGAGTCCTGGCTGTGTGGCAGCCACTGCTCTAGATGAGAGGAATGGAGCCCTGAACATGGCCCCCGCCCTCAGGGTTCATCTGTGTGTGTTCTACTGAAGGAAGTCAGGTGGTGAACACATAGCAAGTCAATAAGGAAGGGAATGGGAATCACAGATTGGAATGGAAAACAGGCATTGCAGGGGGATGTGGAAGAAGTGAGAACATGGCAGTGCTTTAGAAAGGAAGAGAAGGGAAGGCTTTTTAAAAATCTTTATTTTTTGTAGAGATGGGGTCTCTCTCTGTTTCCCAGGCTGGTCTCAAACTCCTGGGCTCAAGTGATCCTCCTACCTTGCCTTCCCGAAGTGCTGAGATTGTAGTCATGAGCCACTATGCCCAGCCAAGGGAAGGCTTTTTAAAGGAGGTGACACTGGAGCTAGGATTTGGTAAGTGTGAAGGAGCCAGGGAAAGGTTGTTTACAGCAGAGGCAAACCAACAGCAAAGGCCTTGTGTGGGGAGAGAACTTGGTTGGTTTTCAGGAGGTTCAGGGAGGCCAGTGGGACTGAGGTGAGCAGGGAGGCACATGGGAGGGAGGGAGATGAGGAAACCCGTGGGACAGGGACACACCAGCCTTTGGGGCCACGGGAAGAGCTGGGGCTGTCAGTGGCAGAGGCGGCCACTCTGGATTTTAATCCCTCACTTCGGACCTCCATGGCGAGCCCAGTCTCTGCCCCTTTGGCCCCAGTCCTGACTCTGAGCTGGGCTTCGGCGGGTGTGACTCCCCTACGTCCCCGCTGGCCACAGCCCCCTCCACTCGCAGTGTGTCATAGGACAGCCAGGGCCACTCCTGTTTCCCGGCTCAGAGCCTGTCCAGGCCTGCAGATTCCCCACTGAGCAACAGAAACAACCCCCGGCTGATGGGACAGCCAGCCCTAGAGGAGGGAGCAGCTGTCCAAACCCCAAACACCTCCCTACCAGCTGCCTGCGAGGCTTCTGGGCCTTCCCCCTTCCTCCACCCACCCTTCTCTCACACATCAGCCGACCTGGGTTCAAATCCTGCCTCTACCTCCCATAAACACTAGGGCAGTGAGCAAGTTGGGTTTTATTTTGTTTGGTTTGATTTGGTAGAGGTGGGGTCTTGCTATATTGCCCAGGCTGGTCTCGAACTTCTGGGGTCAAGCAATCCTCCTACCTCTGCCTCCCAAAGTGCTGAGATTACAAGCGTGAGTCACTGTGCCCAGCCTGAGCAAGTCATTTAATCCCTCACCTGTGAGGTGGGATAACACCTATCTGTTCTCACAGGGCTGTCAGTGAACATTAAATATGATAAGAGTAATATCAGTTAGCATTGAGAGTCTACTCTGGGCCAGGTATGTGCCACTTGCCCTATACACTTTAACTCACTTTCCCTTTCTCGTCATAACAACAATATTGGGAAGTATTGTGATCAGAGCCAGCTTCATGGGCATGTGGCCTCTGCAGTCACAGAGGGCCACCCCACACTTAGAAGGGCCCCACACTTGGTTTAATTCTCCACCAATGCTGTCTTGAAATTCTTCTTTTTTTTTTTTTTTTGAGACAGAGTTTAGCTCTTATTGCCCCGGCTAGAGTGCAATGGCACGATCTCAACTCACCACAACCACCACCTCCCGGGTTCAAGAGATTCTCCTGCCTCAGCCTCCCGAATAACTGAGATTACAGGCATGGGCCACCACGCCCAGCTAATTTTGTATTTTTAGTAGAGATGGGGTTTCTCCATGTTGGTCAGGCTGGTCTCAAACTCCCAACCTCAGATGATCCACCTGCCAAAGTGCTGGGATTACAGGTGTGAGTCACTGAGCCCAGACGAAATTCTTAATAATTTTTTTTTTTTTTTTGAGATGGAGTCTCACTCTGTTGCCCAGGCTGGAGTACGGTGGCATATCTTGGCTCACTGCAACCTCTGCCTCCTGGGTTCAAGCAATTCTCCTGCCCTAGCCTCCCAAGTAGCTGGGACTACAGGTGCCTGCCACCACACCCAGCTAATTTTTGTATTTTTAGTAGAGACGGGGTTTCACCATGTTGGCCAGGCTGGTCTCGAACTCCTGACCTTGTGATCCGCCTGCCTCGGCCTCCCAAAGTGCTAGGATTACAGGCATGAGCCACCACACCTGACCCAAAATTCTTAATAATTTTTAAAACAAGGGCCCTGGCCGGGCGCGGTGGCTCAAGCCTGTAATCCCAGCACTTTGGGAGGCCGAGATGGGTGGATCGCGAGGTCAGGAGATCGAGACCATCCTGGCTAACACGGCGAAACCCCGTCTCTACTAAAAAATACAAAAAACTAGCCGGGCGAGTTGGCGGGTGCCTGTAGTCCCAGCTACTTGGGAGGCTGAGGCAGGAGAATGGCGTAAACCCGGGAGGCGGAGCTTGCAGTGAGCTGAGATCCGGCCACTGCACTCCAGCCTGGGCGACAGAGCGAGACTCCGTCTCAAAAAAAAAAAAAAAAAAAAAAAAAAAAAAAAAAACAAGGGCCCTGCATTTTCATTTGCACTGTATCCCACAAATTATATAACTGGTCCTAGTTACTGCATTAGCATCTACTATTGGCCATGTGCTGTTTAAGGCACTGTAGAGATAGGAGTGCACAAAACAGAATTCCCTACCCTTGTGGAATTTACTTTGCATCACTTCCCAGATGAGGCAACTGAGGTTCAGAGAAGGTAAGTTACCTGCTCAAAGTCACACAGTAAGTGGGTGTCCAAGTTCCAACTCAGAGCTCTTAACCATGATACAATTCCCCTCTTCTGACTGAGGCTGTAAAGTATTTAATATGATTTCAAGCAAAGAAATAGTGAATAGTGTTCTACACGCTTTAACTGGGTTAACTCATTTAATCACAACTGCCCCATTTTAGAGATGAGAACATAGAGGCTCAGAGAGGTTAGGTACCTTGCCCAGAGTCACACTGCTATGAAAAAGCAGAGCTAAGACTAGGAACCTGGGTGTCTTGCTCAGAATGACGTTTCTAGCCACACCAGCATGTTGCCTTCTGAAGGAATCATTCAGAAAATGGTGGCTTTTGCAATTCGTTTTAATCACCGTCATTTTCATTTTTGTCATTTTTGTCTTGTGTCTGGAGCCCCCACGCACAAGGCCTGACCCAAATTAATATGTACGCAATAAAAGGATTAACAAATGAATGAGCAGATCGAGGCATAAACCTGTGTGGTAACGGCTACAGTTGCCCCCACCACCACTACCACAACCACCCAAAATCTGACATGACTTATCACCAGGGCCTGACACCCAGCTTCTCTGTCTTGCCTTAAGCCAGTGATGAAATCTGTCATCGCTCAGGATGTAAAAAACAGGGTCGCATCTTCCAGTAAACAGGCCAGGGCTGGAAGGTAGGGGGTGGGGAGGGGAGGGGTGCCGTGTGGAGGAGTCGTTCGCAGTGATGGTTATCAATGAGTAACAAGCTTTCCTTTTCCTCCCGAGGTGATGACAGGGCTCGTGACAGGGCGTGTAGATGTGTCTCTCCCCTAAAGGCTGTCACTCTTTAGAGGGTCTCATCCTCCATGCTTGAGCTGCCATGCTTGGGCTGACTTGAGGAATTTATCAGTTAGGCAGGCCTTAAGTGCCAGGTGATTTCTGGGGTTTTGGGAGAGACCCCTGCACAGATTAGCACCTCCCATTATCCTCACTGATGTCTGACACCCCGATTCATTCATTCATTATCCAACGAATCATTATTGCATGCCTACTATGTGCCAGACACTCTTCTAGGAACTGAAGATACAGCAGAGAATGAAACAGATAAAAATCTCTGGCCTCAGGGAGCTCATCTTCCAGTCCAAGGCACTTCCACTGGGAATTCTTTTGATTAGATGGTAGACATTGGGAACTTTATCTTGTTGGACATTGGATATGTTTGTACTCTTCTAAAAGCCATTGAACTTTGTCTAGGACAGAGTTAAGGTACTTTTTAATTGTTTCAGATGGGAGGGTAAATCTGGTACCTGTTACTCTATTTGGCCAGAATCCAAAGTTCTCTTCCATAGGGTTTTTTTTTTTTTTTTTTTTTTTTTTTTTTTTTTTTTTTTTCTTATAAGAAAGTCTTTAGGCCTGGGAAAGGCAAGACTTGAAATATCATCAGTTACTTATACTTTTTTGTGAATGAGTTTATAAGAGTCGTTTTGAGGCACTGTGGTCATAGGAAATGAAGACCTGGAAGACACTGAAATAATATCTACGGTTCAGGAAATTAAATATTCACATAGCCATTATTTCATTTGAATTCATCTCATTCTTGGAAATATTCAAACAAGAAAAGTGCTTCAATTTCCATTTTATGGCTGAGGAAAGTGAAGCTTGGAGAGCTTCACTGGCTCAAAGTCACACAACCAATGAACACCCAGAGACACTGACCTTTTTAGAGATGGGGGTCTCACTTTGTCACCCAAGCTGCATGTGCAGTGGCACGATCATGGCTCACTGCAGCCTTGACATCCTGGGCTCACTTGATCCTCCCACCTCAGCCTCCCAAAGTACTGGGATTGCAGGTGTGAACCACCACTCCCCACAGAGTCTACTAACATTTACCCCAGAGTGCATTCTAACACAGCTTGGGGCAGGGATCACTATATGGGGAGAGCAAAGGGCACCTATGATCCCAAATACTTGTGCTGACTTGGTGGTTTTGCATACCGCTGGACTTGCCCCTTTGGCTTTGGGCCTGTCTGAGGAACAGCATCAGCTTCCTGGGGACACAAGTCAGTACTGCTTGTTCATGTGCCCTGAGTAGCAGCTATAGGTTAGGAAGACACACAGGAACAATCTGAAGATACCGCTAATTCCACAAGGGCAGGGACCACATCTATTTGGATCCGCACTGGGACCTCAGCACCTAGAACAGCACCTGACCCCTAGTAAGTGATCAAGGAATATTTGCTGAGCAACAATAACAACAAAACACGTGAATAAATGAATCTGAGGGGTAAGCAGACGAAAAGGAATACCTACCTCAGTTGCTTCAGCTATAAAATAGGAGACAATAATCTTTTGCCTTTTAATGTTATTTTGATTTCACTGAAAGCAGGGGTTTTTGTCTGTTTTATTTATGCCCTACTATATCCCCAGCATCTAAAACAGGGCCTGTCACATAGTAGGTACTTAATACATGTTTGCTGGATAAACAGATGCAAGCAAAACATCTAGGTTTTAGTGAACATGTGTGCCTAAAAAGGACCTAACATAGTCCTGTGGTTAAGGGCGAGGAACTTGAAGTCAGGCCTGGGTTTGACTCCTGACTGACACTTATTAGCTGTGCGACATTGAGAAGGTCTCTGAGCCTCTGTTTCCTTGGGACATATAATAAGGAGAGTCATCATCTCTATACTAGGGTATCCTGAGGATGAAACAAGGTCATGTATATGAAGTGCTTAGCATAATTCCAGCAGCAAATAAAATGCTCCAAACTTATTAAAGTTCTAATGTGTCTAGGGGCAGGGTGCAGCAGCTCACACCTGTAATCCCAACACTTTGGAAGGCTGAGGCAGGAGGACTGCTTGAGCCCAGGAATTGGAGACCAGCTTGACCTCATCTCTCTTTGATAAAGAAAGAAATTTTTATATAAAAAATAATACGTCTAGGAGTGAGGATGCATTTTTATGGGTCATTTTTCTCCCTTAAGGACTTTTATCCCTAGGACTCCCCCAAAAGTTCCCAGAATTTGTTCTCCTAAAAGATGAAGATGGATGGAAAATAAATACCAATCTAATCTCCCATTGGCAATTAAGATTCCCCTTGAGCCTGCAGGCAGCGCTCTATCTTACCCTGCACCTGCCTGAGCCTGATGCAGTTAGATTCACTTGGGGGGCATGAAGCTCTGCTCAGCTGCCCTGGTCTTCCGCAGCCCTTTGAAGTTGGGATGTGTCTTTTCTTGTCTTGTGGTTGGCCTGGCCTCAAAGCTAACATGCAGCCCGTCCCTGCCCCAGGGTGAAATGGGTGCTCTCAAGATCTTCAGTGGAGATAGTGAAATCTAGCCCTCCAGCAAAAGCAAGTAAAGAGAATTCCCCCAGCTTTGTCATCTGCCCCGAGGCCTGTCCACCTGCATCCTTGGCTCTGTTCCAAGCTGGATCTTGGCCAACTCAGATCTTGGACTTTTGAAAGTCTCTCTGGCCTCAACTCTTTGGGCCTGTGGATGCCATAAGCATGTGTCGATTTTTGCCTTGGAAACTTGGTCATTATCAAGGGAAGATTCTGCGGCTTTGCAAAGAACACCCCACGAGGCTGACCTTCCTGTGGACTGCAGGAGATGAGGGGAGAGTGGTTTAGGAGAGTGATTAGACAGGCCTTTGACACCCTAACACAGAGAGGGCAGGAAGATTCAAAGATAAGTAGGCAGGGTGTGGGGCACAGGGAAAGCTCTCAATTCATTCAGAGAAAGCTCTCAAAGCAATTATTATGTTGATTTGAGTATATGGAGATTCCAGAACTAAATGTGCATATCTCTTTTCACATTCAAAAGTCCCACACAGATTTAAGGCTCATGGCATCCCACTTCCTTGGAGAATTTTCTGGAGCTTAAATTTCTCCAGGCTTCACAACCCTGTAGCTCTCTCCAGTGAAAGCTCTCCTGAAATGTATGTGTATGTGTATTCCTGTAGCTAGCAGATGTACTTTCATTCATTCATTCAATCATATGAAGATAGGCAATACAGTCTAAGGTCAGGAGTGCACTTGAGGCCAGAAGGCTGGAGGTCCCTCTGACATTTACTAGCTGTGTGAGCTCAGAGAGGTTACTCTGCTGTAGCCCTCTCATCTCTAAAATGGGCATAATAGTCTGAAGGCAGTGGTTCATGCCTATAATCCCAGCACTTCGGGAGGGCGAGGTGAGATGATCACTTGAGTCCAGGAATTTGAGACCAGTCCTGGTAACATACTGAATCCTGTCTCTACAAAAACTAGGGAATAAAAAATTAGCCAGGCAGTTCCAGTCAGTCAGGAGGCTGAGGTGAGAGGATTGCTTGAGCCCAGGAGTTTGAGGCTGCAGTGAGCTATGATCATGCCACTGCACTCCAGCCTGGGTGACAGAGTGAGACCCTGTCTAAATCAATCAATCAATCAATCAATCAATCAGGCATAATAGTACCAACGTTACAAGGCTGGGTGAGGGTTACCTAAATGAATACCCATGAATCACTTAAAATAGTGCCTGGCACATAGTAATCACTCAGTAACTAAGATGTTGCTCTTATTCTTTTTCAGCAAACATCTCTTAAGCACCTAACTTATGCCTGACCTTGTGTGTATAGTGATTACTGGGCTTATAGAGATAAAAGGTTGTGCTTGCCTTCCTGAATTCACACTTCGGGCTCTGCACAAACCTTTGGTAATGTCTCTTCTTTTTTTGTAGGGAAGCGTTCACTGGTGAATTCATGAATGAAGGGTGGTTACTTTCTCCCTGATCAGGGCTTGCGCTGCTGTTTCATGTGTACCATCTTAAGGACCGTGAGGCCCAAAAAAGGCTCTGCCACTTAGATACAAAGGCATTTCTCCTCCTCTGAGCCTCAGTTTCCTCACCTGTAAGACTGGGGTAGGGGAGATTTAATTCCTGACTTGCAGGGTTTGCAAAGTGAAACAAATGTAGCCAGGCTCACAGAGGCATGGTGAAGACTTAAGCGCCTCCTGTAGTGTAAAGAGTGAAGATGGCCTTTGGCTCCATGAAGGGTTTCCTAAGAGGGCAGGGACAGCTTCTTGGTCCCTGACACAATAGCACACGCTAGGGCCAAGAGCAGGGTCTCATCACCTCACTCATAAACAGTGGCTGAGGTTGACACAGGGGATCCCTGTGTGAATCAGAACTCCTAGGACTGTAGGGGACAGAAACTCCTCTCCAGCTAGCCTAGGGGAAACTGATAAATGCAGGGTGAAGAATGTGCAGGTAGGGTATCTCCAGTAAGCCCAGGGGAAAGGCAGAGATGCAGCAGGGCCAGGGAAGCCAAGGGGCTCGCTCGTACTCTCTCTCTCTTTCTCTTTTTCTTTCTCTCTCTCTCCCTCTCCCCTCCCACCTTCCTTCCCTCCCTCCCCCTCTCTCTCTCTTCTTCCCTCTTGTCTCTCTCTGGGTCAGCCTGTCAGCTCCATTCCCTCACGTCAGCCCTCTCTATGTAGCAGCAAACATAGCCACCAAGAGAGAAACTGCATTTTCTTTCTTAGCTCCTGACTAAGAAATCCAGGGAAAGATCCTGATTGGCCCAGCTTGGGTCACGTGTTAACCCCCACCCATCCCCAGACCTATTAATTATGGAGTGGTGGGGCGGGTGGAGATGTACACCATAGAAATTGTATCTGGGGTCCCACTAGACTTCGAGACCCCCGATGAGGGAAGCCACCAATTTAGCCCTTCAGAATGTCTGACATTGTCCACTTCACACACTTAGCACTTTCATTGTGCAGTGGCCCGAATGAATGTCATCTCCCCAATTAGACTATAAGCTCCATAAGATCCAATGTGTCCAATGCTATTTTCATTCTTTTCTCTTCCTTCGCACCGGCTCACCACACAGGAGACAGCAACACAGAGCACACTGCTAGTCACATGGTCACAGAATGTCCCAGATAAGGGGAGAGATTGAAGAACTAAGGCACAGAGACAGACAGCCATTTTCCCAAAGTCACACAGCTCAAACGAGGCTCTAGGTCGCCTGTGTACCCTGCTAGCTTCTCCTCTCTCTTGAGGTTAAAGGCTCCACTTCTACCCCTACAGGGAAGCCCCTGCCCAGCTCTAGTCACTTCCTGCCTCCCCAGGCTTATCTGGTACACTCTACACATCTTCAAGGTGGTTATTTTTATTGCTATTTTAATAGTCACCTGAGGTGCCCACACTGATCTGCTTCCCTATCAGTCTGGATAAAGGAATTTTTGACTCTGCATTCCAGCCAGGGTGGCCTCTTTTCTCAAACCCACCTCCCCTCCCCTCACTTCCAGGGCTTTTGCATGTGCAGTTCCCTCTGCCTGGAACACTGAGTTTGTCTGCTAGGGCTACCTTGACAAAAGACCACAATTGGGGTAGATTAAACAACAGAAATGTATGATCTCAAGTTCTGGAAGCTAAAAATTCAAAATCAAGGTGTCAGCAGATTTGGTTCCTTTGAGGCTGTGAGGGAGCATCAGTTCCAAGCTTCTCTCCTAGCTCCTGGTGTTTGCTCGCTATCTTCGGCATTCCATGGCTTGTAGCAGCCAACGTCACCCTGATGTCTGCCTTCATCTTCACATGACATTCTTCCTGTGCACATGTCTGTCTCTGTGTTCACAGTTCCCCTTCTGATAAGAATACTAGTCAAGATTAGGGCCTACCCTAATGACCTCATGTTAACTTGATTATCTCCGTAAAAACCCTATTTCCAAATAAGGTCACTAATAGGTACTCGGGGTTAGGACCCCGATGTTTTTTCCCCCATCTCAACGAGACAATGCCCACTTACCCATCTATCTCAGGCAAACCTTCCCTGAGCACCCCAGACCACTCCAGGCACTGTTGTCTGCTCTTCTGTGCTCTTCCTGCATATTGATACTGGATTGCTGGTATCTATCTGTGTAATTACCAGGTTACTATCTGTGTCCCTCTCAGACTATCAGCTTCAGAAAGACAGGAGCATGACTCTTCTGTGCACCATTGTAGCCCCAAAGCCCAGTACCTGGCATGTAAAGGTACCAGTAAATAACTGTGCCCTGAATGAATGAATTATTGAGAGGTTAATCTTTGCTAATTGCAAAAATGAATAGGAGGTTCTAAGTAAGGGCCTCAGAAGTAGTGAGGTTAATGTTTCCTCCAGAGAGAATGAATTTACTGTGGGATCCACGAGGGCTAAACCCCTGCCCTCACACACCCTCACCACCCTTTGACTAATGGTCATTGCCTCTTCCTCTCTCCCACCTGGTCACCCTAGGGAGAATCTGTATCAGCCTGGCCATGCAGGGGAGGCCTCACAAAGCCCTGGGAAGCCAGAGGTGAGTCAGAAGGGATGGTAAGGTGAACAGCTCTGAAACCGGAACCCTGGCATATAGCTGGGGGCAGGAGGGTTCACCGAAGGTAATGGTGCTTGCTTTAAAATTCAAGGGGCCCAAGGGAGCATCATCTTTCAGGAAGGCACCACTAGTTGACAAGAGGCCAAGTGTGCCTCAAGCTCCAGGTACCTGAGGTTGCTGCGCTAGCACGGCCTGTGAAAGATGCCAAGGGTGGACTTGACTTTATAAGTCCTCTCCTCATCCCCCTCCCCATGATTGGGCACAACTGTAAAGGCCATAAGAACTTGCCCTCTGTGGCCTTTACTTTTGCTTATATGAGCAGGGAGAGGTGGAGAGAGACCAGGTGGGCACCTTGAGGGACCCTCATTTGGCTGAATTGCAGCAACTCAACCTGCCCCAAAGGAATTCCAGCGCCCTTGCTTCCTAGGGACCCTTGGGAATACCTCATAGGCAGCCGAATCCCAAAGGGAAAAATGAAGGTCTCCCCAAACCCAGCCCAGGACAAGGGCCAAGTTGGAAAAAATGACTTGGAGGCCAGTCACCACGTTTTTCCCCAGTGAAAGGCTGACTCATTGCAACAGGCCTGGGCTGGCTGGGACTTGAGCCGGTGGCTTGGAACATGCTTGGACAGTGAGCGCCTTGTCTGAAAGGCAGACCGTGAGAAGCCACGGGTCAGGGGAGCCAAGGCCACTGCCCTAAGAAATACCCCTCACACTGCCACGTGAGCCCCAGGGGAAGAAGGGGCCAGGTGGGTGTCCATGCTGCCTCCCGCTCAGACTCTGGAGACCTAGCCTCACCTTGCTGGATAAGGTCTAGAGGCCTTAAGCCCCAGGGCAATTAAGCCCTAAGGTCCTGAGACATGAGTATTCTGATCCTTCCTCCCCATACGAAGTGCAAACTGAAAACACAAAGCTTAAAATAAATTTAGAGAAACCCCAATAAGGCCTTGATTTTAATCATAAGATGATCTCCATGTTTTTCTTTGAAATATCAAAAAGAAATTATTTTCCAATTTTGGGGAAATGGAAGGGAGCTGGGGCTGCTTTCCCAGTGTTTTGAGCACACACCAGGTCTACCTGATGGGTAATTCAGCAGTGTGCACAGAGTGGGGAGCTTATCTCTGACCCTCTTCCCTCTTCATGCCTCTGTCCATTTTGACATCCTGGGCTCTTTCAGCAAGGACTTTTGAGTCATATGTTGAGTTAAATCCTGTCTGTGCCATCTGCTTGCTGTGTGACCTTGGGTGAGTCACTTAATCTCACTAAGTCTCAATTTCTGTAAATGTGAAAATGCAGATTGCACCAGATAATGCATGTATAGTGCCTAATACAGTACTTAGTACACAGTCTGATTGATATATATATATATATCAGAGAGATCTCATATATATACCACACACATATGTATATATTTACACTTTAGAGTGAATAAGTTCCTATAAATGTCATTGTTTCCTTTCATTTATTTTTTTATTTTCTTTTATTTTTAAATTGAATTAAATTTTTATTTTGAGATGGGGTCTCACTCTGTCACCTAGGCTAGAGTGCAGTGGCATGGTCATGGCTCACTGCAGGCTAAGGTCCTCTCACCTTAGCCTCCTGAGTAGCTGGGACGACAGGTCCCTGCCACCGTGACTGGCTAATGTTTTAATTTTTATTTGTAGAGACAGAGTTTTTGCTATGTTGCCCAGGCTCCTTTCATTCATTCAATCAACAAATGCTTGAGCACCTACCACATACCTGATTGTAGCTAGATGCTGTATATTCTACATTAGGATTTCTTTTCATCCTCACAGCAGTCTCTACAAGATCACTAATATCCCCATTTGATGGATGAGGAAACAGATTCAGGAAGGTGAAAGAACTTTCCCAAGGTCACACAGCAGAGTCTGGATTCACTTGTTCATTCAGGAAACATTGACTGAATTTCAGCTTTGTTTCAGGCTAGGCACTGGGAGCACTGCAGTGAATGAGTTAGGGCCCCCATCCCAGGACCCTCACAGCCTATTGAGTGTTCTTTGCACCTTTTTCGAACCCCTTTTCATCTCTCTAATTGTTAAGGTCCCTGTTAAAAGCTCCTATGTGCATGTGGGCAGGGAGAGCCTTCTCCAGATCTTCCATTCACCCTTTTAAGGGAGTTGCCTTCTTCCCAGGGTGTAGGGTTGGCCCTGCCCAAGGCTGAGCTGGCAAAACCAAAAAAGCATCCTGCCTCTCCTTTCCACATCATCCCCTCGGACTGCTGGGTGCAAATGTCCATGACAACCTTGAACTCCATTCTTGTCCCCCACTCCACTCCTTTTGTGGCACTTCATGATATATATTACAGAAATACCACATGTTCATTATAAAATTTAAAAAAAAAGGAAAATACAGAAAAGCAAAAATCTTAAAGAAACAATAACCAATAATTCTAAATCCTGCTAAGGTGGTTAAAATTTTATTGTATTGCCTGCCAGACCGTTTTCCTCTGTAACTGCAATACAATTATTAAAATAATAGTAATAATAACACTAATTTTAGCTAACTCTGACATGGAGCTTCCTTTGTGCCAGAGATTGTTCTAAGCATCTTAGACATTGAAACTCATTTAATCCTCACAACAACTCAGTAGGCTAAATACTATTGTCCTCATTTTACAGCTGTTCAAAGTGAGGCAGAGAGAACATTTAGAAGCATACATATTATTATTTTTTAAAAATGGGACCAGTCTGAACATACTATTTTGTGGCCTACTTTTTCTCCCTTTACAACAAATAAACAATAACAAATTTATTTTCCTAACATAATTTTTCATGACTATTAGCATTCCAGTATTTGCATATACTGTAAGTTACTCAACCAGTCTCCTTCTCAGCCATTTTTCTGATTTTCTTTTTCTTTCCTTCCCTCTGTCCCTCCCTTTCTTCCTCCTTTTTTGTTTTACCTATGAATGGCACAAGGATGTCCAATCTTGTAGCTTAGTCTTTGAAAACCTGATTAATAACTTCTTGGCTGGGCGTGGTGGCTCAGGCCTATAATCCCAGCACTTTGGGAGGCCAAGGCAAGAGGATTGCTTGAGGTCAGGAGCTTGAGACCAACCTGGTCAACATAGCAAAACCCTGTCTCTATTTTTTATTTTAAAATTAATTAATTAATTTTAAAAATTGTATTTAGGATAACTCCTAGAAGTGGAATCATTTGGTCTCAAGTTATGCATGTTCTAAGCTTTCTGACATCTCTTGCAAACTGCCTCCAAGACAGGCAATAACATTGGGTTCTAGAGGAGGATGACCTGTGTCCCACAGAGCGATACCCATCAGAATGACAGATGCTCATGACATTGACCCAGCAATTCCATCTGGGAGTTTACCCCATAAATATTGTTAGAGACTTGCAAAATGACATGTGTATAAAATTACTTATTGCAACTCTGCTGGTGATAGCAAAAGATCAAAAATAATCCAGATGTTCATAATAGGGAACTAGTCAAGTAAATTATAGGACATCTATACAATGAGATACTGCGTAGTTGTAAAAAAGAATTAAAAGCCTTTCTATGTATTCATGTGGATAGCTCCTCAAGACATACTAAGTGCAGAACAGTGTGAACAGCATGCTATTTTTGTGTGGAAAAAGGGGACAAATGACAGCCCACATCCATATTTATATGCACAGGCGTAAATAAACTCTATTTTAAAAAACATTATTATTTTTTGAGACAGGATCTCACTCTGTCACCCAGGCTGGAGTGCAGTAGCAACGATCATGGCTCACTCCAACCTGGGCTCAAACTATCCTCCCACCTCAGCCTCCTGAGTAGCTGGGGTTACAGGCATGCACCACCACACCCTGGTAAGTTTTTAATTGTTTATAGAGATGGGATCTCACTATGTTGCCCAGACTGGTCTTGAGCTCCTGGGCTCAAGTGATCCTCCCACCTTGGCCTTCCAAAGTGCTGAGATTACAGGTATGAACGAACATGGCTGGCCAATAAACTCTAAAGTAGTTAAAACAGTGCCTATTTGCCTACTTGTGGGTGAGTTTGGTGAAGGCATAGAGACCAGGATGATGGATAGGGACAGGGAACAAATTCTTTTTTCTGATCACTTTTTATATTTTTAAAATTTGAAAACAATCTATGTTCTTATTTAGAGAACTAGTCTAAAAAGTTGCCTTTTTATACTGTTAAATATTTTTAGGTGTGATAATATTATAGTCATTTTTATAACACTTATCTTTTAGAGATATATACTAAATATTTTAGAAATATTTACAAATGAAATTAGATGATATCTGGATTCGCTTCAAAATAATACATGAGCAGGGGAAGTGGATGGGTATATATTACAGATGAAACTGACTTGGACATGAATTAATGACTAATGAACCTGGGAGACTGATAAGTGGAGGGTTCATCATGCTATTCTATCTACTTAAAAAAATTATCGAGGTAAAATCTACATGTAAGTAACCATTTTAAAGTGAACAAGTCAGTCTATGCCATTTATTACATTCACAATGTTGTGCAACCCCCCTGCCCCATGGTTAGTTCCAAAATATTTCTATCACTGCAAAGTAAAATCCCTGTACCCATTTTATTCCCATTTTCTCCCTCCCTCATCCCTTGGCAACCATCAGTCTGTATTTTGTCTCTATGGATTTATTTATTCTGTATAGTTCATATGCGTGGAACCATATAACATGTGACATTTTTTGCCAGGCTTCTTTCCCTTATCATAATGTTTTTGAGGTTCATCCATGTTGTAGCATATACCAGTACTTTAATAATTTTTTTGTGGCTCTATAATACCTCATTGTATGTATATACCACAATTTGTTTATCCATTTAACTGATTGACATTTAGGTTATTTCCACCTTTTGACTCTTGTGAGCAGTGCTATGAACATACGTGTCCATGTATTTGTTTGCGTTCCTGTTTTCAATTCTTTTGGGTATATAACTCTTAGAAATGGCATCGGGTAATATGGTAATTCCATATTTAACTTTTTGAGGAACTGCCAAACTTTTTTCTATAGTGGTTTCATCATTTCACATTCCCACTGGCAATATACAAAAGCTTCAGACTTCTTCACATCCTCGACAACATTTGTTATTTTCCATTGTTTTGTTGTTATTATTATTAATATCATACCCATCCTAGTGGGTGTGAAGTGGTATCTCATTGTGGTTTTGATTTGCATTTCCCTGATGACTAATGACATTGAACATATTTTTATGCACTTGTTGGCCATTTATATATCTTCTTTGGAGAAACGTATATTGTTGTTTCTACTTTTGAATATGTTTTAAATTCTCCACGGTAAAAGAGATACAAAATATTAGATATTTTATTTAAAACTTTAAGAAACAGGTTTTTTTTTCCATCTGAGAAAAGAGTGGTTTTTCCCTCCTTCCCCCCTCCCCGCTTGAATTCCCCTGAGACCCTTGCATCATTCCCACCCCCGCATCCCCATCCGTAATTCAGTTTCAAAAAAATATATTTGCTCTTCAAACAAATAAGCACAAGTTTCTTCCCTTTTGCCTCCTCAAAGGTGGGTGCAGGCGTGGGAGAACAGGGCCGGGACTTAGGGTGAGCAGAGGCTGGCTGCCCGCTCTACTTCCTTTGGTCCTAGCCTGAGGCTGGCCCCCCTACCCAGCAGCCTTGTGACACCCTCATGTCCCACCTCCACAGTTTTGCTGAGAATCCCCAGGGAAGGGAGGGCCCCATCTATAGTGGAAGAAACCTTCTGGGCCCAAATCCAGCCACATCACAAGACTGGATGGCCCAGCCGCGAGACGAGCATGTCAGTGGCTTCCATGGCCAATGGGAGAGGCTTCACCCGGCTCATGTTCTGCTGTGGTTGTCGGGCCAAACAGATGGCTGGGGATAAACAGGGGGTGGTGCTGGGTGGGGTGTGTGTTGGGGTGGCTTTGAATGGCCTCAGCCTCCCTCTGGATCCTAGGGAAAGAGGCGAGTGAGGTGAAGGCGGTGCCTGAGGAAGGGGCTGTTATCTGTGGCCTTCAAAACTTGTTTGTGATGTCTTTTCAGCAATAAAACTCTTGTTCAAACAAACTATTACAGTAGTAAGACAGAAAAAGGAAGCTGTTCCTGCTGATGACGGGTGAGAAACCTGGAGCCTTCCCTCCCTGCACGCCATGTGGCAGATACCTCAGGGAATGCTGCGTCTCAGGAGAACACGCCGATCCCGTTAACACACAGTCTTCATATGAAACCATGTGGGAACTCAACACATGCTGTCTCCTCTCTAACCTGAGATCTTGGCCCCGTTCCACAAAGCGAGGCAGTCTCTTGTATACCCCTCACCAGCCAAGTACTGGGATGGTGGCCAAAGGGGAGAGACAGGCCAGGGTGTGGGTGGGCCAAAGAAATCTGAGAGGGACGGGAGCTGTGGTGGCCTGGTCTCTAATCCTGCAGAGGCTCCCTTCCAGAGACAGAGCTTGGAACTCGGTCTCTGCCTTCCTCCTTCTCTCCCTCCCTCCAGCAGAACTACCCTGCCCCAGGTGGTTCATACCTTGCTGGTCCCCTAGGCTTATACCTTTCCTAACCTTAGGAGAGACATGAGAAAAGGAATCTCTCCCCTTCCCCACAGAATCCTTTTTTTTTTTTTTTTTTTTGAGACAGGATATCTCTGTCACCCTGGCTAGAGTGCAGTGACACAAACATGCTCACTGCAACTCTGCCTCCTGGGCTCAAGTGATCCTTCCACCTTAACCTCCCAAGTAGCTGGGACTACAGGCATGCACCACCACACCTGGCTAATTTTTGTATTTTTTGTAGAGATGGGATTTTGCCATGTTGCTCGGGCCGGTCTCAAACTCCCAGTCTCAAGTGATCCTCCCACCTGGGCCTCCCAAAGTGCTGAGATTACAGGCATGAGCCACCGTGCCTGGCCCACAATACTTTGATATAGTTTCTTCAAGCCCAGATTCTGGTTCTTAGCACAGTCAACCTATGGGGTGCCTCCCCTGCCCCCCCATATTCCATGATAGTCATGCTGGGTTAGTTTCTCTAACCAGAGGATGGGCCCATTCTTCGCTGTGGGATGGTGTGTAGGGACATTGGTAAGGAACAAATAAAGACTTGGGCAAATAACTTTATTATGAGGTTGGTTATCTCATCCACAGGCTGAGCATGATGCTCAGTACCGATTCCACAGGGCTATTCGGTGGATTAAATGAGATAATGTGTATCAAAGCCCAACATCACAGGAGCTCCATGTAGAAGCAGTTCCATACCAGAAAATGGGATGGCTTTGTCCCTTACATGTTGTGTCACTTCAGATAAGGCATTTCCCCTCTTTGAACTCCAGTTTTCTCATCTGTAAAATGAGCATGTTTAAAAATTTTTTACTTAAAAAAAGGGGCATATTAATATCTACCCTTCACAGTTGCTGTAAGTAGAGGCGATTCACATGAAGTGGTTAATACCTGGCACAAAGAAAGTACTCAAAACAGGATAGTAATAATTGTAATTATTACTACTTTTACTACTATTAACTTAATTAGAAGGGCAGTGTGGTTTTATAGTTAAGCACATAAACTTTGCGGCCAAATTTCCTAGGTTTAAAATACAATTCATCACTGGAGCTGTGTCACTTTAAGCAAATTACTTAACCTCTCTGTGCCTACAGTTCATTAACTGTATAGTAATTTACCTATTTCATGGACTTGCTGTGATAATTAAGTTATTGTATGTAGAGCACTTTGCAGAGTGCCTAGCAAATAGTAAATGCCACAAACACATTTGCTGTAATTATTATTAGTAATAAATATCCATATTTGTATTATTATAGTCATTAACAACTCGACTCTGTGAAAGCCTTCTCCTTGGATCCAATTGGGAGATCTACAGACCAACAGATCCGCCATCCTACAAAACGTTTAGCCCCCTCAGAAGCTGTGTGACCTTGGGCTAGTTACTTCTCCTCTCTGAGCCTGCTTTTATTTATCTACAAAATGTTAATTGTAATAGTACCCATAATGATACTTCTAGGTTGTTTGACGTGCATTAGTGAGCGATGACCCGTGGGAGTTTCTAGCTTCTAGTTAATTAAGCCCTGGTCCCCGTGCTCTGCCTAAATCCGGCTCCCTACCCCACCCAACCCTCCCTCCCACCCCTGACGGGGAGCGCTCGAATTCCCTCCTGCTGGGCGCGAGGCGGGGGGGGCGTCCTGCGCCCGCTGCCAGGCCCTATTTCTGGGGGCCGAGCGATCCCGAGGCCTTGCCAAGCTTCCCCGGGGATCAGGTTTCTGCTGACGCGGTGCCAGGCACGTCTGCTTCCAGGAACCGGCAGCCGCTTTTAGCCGCGGGCCGCACATGAAAGGGCTGCAGTCGGAAACGTGACGTTGTGTCAACAGGCGAGGCAGGTCAGCGCTGGGTGAGACCATCCCGGCAGGCCCGGCGGATCACGCCCTGTCTGAAGGCGGCCAGATCCCCAGCCTCCGCTCCCCTGCCTCCTGCCACCTCTTCTTGGCCCCGGAGCCAACGCTTCGCCCCCTGAAACTCACACACCCCGCTTTTTAAACAGAAGTCCTCTTTGTCCGCAGTGGGCATTAGGCTGGGGTGCACGCCCCTCCCCTGCACCTCCCTCTGAGCGCACTTGGATGCCGCTAAAACTGGGCTAGAAGAAAGGTTAAGGGCGAACTGGAAGCAGAAAATGAAGTGGAGGGACAGCTGCAACTTTAGGGGCTATTTGACAGGAGCAGGTTCCCACAGGGGGATTCTGGGTTGACTGTGTGGAACCCTCAAATTTTTTTTTTAGTTCAGGTTGCTCCAACCACTTCCTCCTTTCCCCGTAGCTACTCCTCGTGCAGTGGCCTAGGAAAAAGAGAGGGTCATGCAAAAAGAGTTTGGTCTTGATTTCAACCCCCGGCTGTATCACCAGGATAAGTTTGATTTGTTGGGCTTTTTCCAAAAAAGTCTAGCTAGAGAGGTCTGGCAACTCATGGAGCAATTGAGGTGTTTCACAGGCCTGAGACCTGGAAGCCCAGGCGCTGAGCTGGGAGAAAGAGTGGCACACAGAATTTGCCATCCGCCTGCTACAGGACTTGTGAGAAGGGCTCGGAATTCTTATTTTATCTAGTCAAAAGCAGGCGTGGAGAGGGAGGTGATAGACCACCAGCTATCGATGCCAGGTTTCCAACTCCTGGTCCCGGCTCCTTACACAACAGCCTGTGTGGCCTGGGGACAGTTATGTGCATTCCGTATGCATCTAGCACAAGCAGAAAATGCTCACTTTCAGCTGCTGGCTCATCAGGAGACAGGGAAGGTGACATGTGAAGCAGTCTTCATGGTCAGCTGGAGCCTCTGCCTGAGAAATCCCTAGGGGCAGCTTCCCTGCTGTGCTCCAGACAACCAGGGGGTTCTGGCAGATTGGGATGCTTTGGGATCTGGAGCCTGTTGAGTCAGGCGCTGGCCATCAGGAAACATCACGACACCTCTGAGAGGGAGTATCCCACAGGAATGTTGCAAATCAAGGCAAAGGAGAGAGGCAAAAATACACGAATGGGTCATTTCCCACCTTTCCCATGGAATTTTTTTTTTCTTTTCAATAAGAGCACTTGTCTAAGGAACACCCAATATTCATTCACGCACAAGCACACCGGAGAGGAAGTCCAGGAAGGATGTAGAAAATAATTATGGAATGTTGCCTCCAGCAGGAATAAGACAGGATATGGCAAATCCATTAGACCTTGATAGATTTGAAAAAGCTAGACTGCTTTGGCAAAGAGGTGCTATCCCAGCATCAATTAGTATTGCATAATAATCCAGTAAATCTTTTCTCAATGTGCCTCTCCCTCCCGCAGGCTCCCCAGACACTGCAGCCCACGGTATCATACCTTGGTTTTCTGTCAAGTTCCAAGGACCACGATGAAAGCAGGCGGGGGGAAATATGCTTTTTACTTAACTCTGGAGAGGTAGAGGATGATCGTGAACCCCTGGCAAGGGTTAAAAAAAAATTAAACCAATATTTACCTGCCAAGTTGACTAAGCTTATTCTGATTGAATACAAAGCACATGAAAAGCTGAATGAAATTAATGAAATTACACTGAGATTAACTGGTTTGCTTAAGCCAAGAAGGAAGGACATGGGAGTCAGCCATATCACACCAATTGAGTTATTTAAAAAAAATTCAGGAGACCATCTTTCTCTTCCACAGGAAAAGAATTATTTTATTAAGTATTTTAAAACAACTACTTAACATTTACTCATAGATAAAAATATTTACAATTTTACACCTTCAGGAAGGCTCCAAAATATAAACACTGTACCTCTCCCTAGAGAAAAAAAAAATTATTCTTCTCTTCAAAAACAGGAATACATTCATTTTTTCTCACTGTGTGAATCAAGTAATTATACAAATAAACATCTGAAACATTTTCCTTTTTTAATATATTTATATAATATATATTTATAACAGCTTTACAAATAAAGGCAACGACTTAATACCGAAATAAAAACAGGAAAAGAAAAAGTTAAAACACGATCAGCAATCAGGCATAGTGCATTTTGAAAAGCTGCTGCGGGGCTAGCTGGACACATCGGGAAAACAAGTACTCTGGACCAAAAATAAAACTTCTTTGAAGGAGACAGAATCCTTTTTAGCAATAAGGACACTCCATATGCCATTGGGCAAGAGGAATTAGCCTACAGAAAGGATCTGGCGGTGCCAAGGCTTGGTTAGGCCTTTGAGAAGCTAAGCTTGGTTAAAAGGAGTTTTAGGATGGAATTGAAAACTGAGTCTAGTTCTGTTTGAAGGCAGCAGTTTGTTACTCAGCTTCGTGCACTTTGGGGTGCTCGCTCGGGGTGTCTGTGTCTCTCAGACCTTAGTTTGGATCCCTGAACAGTTAAGTACTAATGGTTAGACCTAGAAACAGGTACCAGAAGCCCAGGGAACTCCTCCCTCCCTCCGGGGCAGCTCAGCTTGTACAAGGGGGCCACTTTCAGTTCCTTAGTAAGCTAATCACTACGAAAGCCTGAGTAGGGAACTACATTCTCTTTATTCCTCCGAGGCAGGGTTGGGGAGCAGACCTGCAGCAACCTCCCCAAACCACTACCCTGCTATGCCAGTGCCTGCTACCTCACCATGTTAGCAGAAAGCTCGGTCTGACTGCTCTCTCCCCGTCGTCTGGTGAGTCACGTCGACAATAAAGGGAAAAGGGTGGGGTCCTAACAGCTGGTTGGGAGCTGAGCCCTGGAAAGCCCTCTTTTGAAAGTACCTTCTGCTCAAAGCCACAGACCCAGCTCCTAAACTGAAGAGTGACTCACAGACCAAGACTTTGAAGCTTTTGAAAATCCAGCTGATGTGTATCAAAGGGGGCTATTCTCTGGGTGGGGAAAAGCCCAGAAGTCTGCTACACTCCCCTCAAGTCTCCTGATGTCAAGCAATCCTTCGTGACTTCCCTATGCCAAAAGGAGCTTTAAAGTCCTAGACCAACAGGCAGGCACACGTGTGCACGCACACGCACACGCACACGCACATACATACACACACACACACACGCACACCCTGAATCTTCTCTCCATGCCTCAGATTATCTCAGTATACACAATGCAACAATCTTGCAGCATTCACAAAAACTTTTTTGTCGTTTTTTAGGAAGTAGCGAGGAAGGAAAGCAAAGCAGCAGGATCCCCTAGACAGTTTAGTCTTTGGTTTCTAAGTTTAAAGGGGGGATCGGCTTCAGAGCTTGGAGCAAGACAGAAGAGTCAACGGACGGATGAGCTGGCAAGGGAGAAGGGAGTCTCTGGGGCATGAGCAAGGGAGCCGAGATCTTGTCTGGGTTCATGAAGCTAGAGAGGGCTGCAGCAGAGGCGTTGAGGCCTGGGTATAGCACTGGCACCGAGGTGGGATACCAGCACTTCTCCAGCATGGGCAGGTAGGCAGTCGCTGAAGGTGGGATCAGGTAGAAGGGCAGGCAGAAAGGAGGCTGGTGTGGGTGTGGGCCCAGGAACGGGGAGCTGATCAGGTCACTGCTAGTGAAATGGCCTTCATCATCCGAAAGCTGAATCCGGTTCTTTTTTGTGGGGGGTTCTTCGGATTCCTGCTTAATTGCGCCGATCCTTTCTCCCATGGTGAACCTGCGTCCGTGGTCGCTTTTGAAGCACGGCTGCTCACTGCGCAAGTCGCCCTTCTCCGATTCTCCTCCGTAGCCACTGTCTGTGTCCGTGTCGCTGCCACTCTGCTCCCCACTCGAGTGAGCGAAAGTCCGCTGGATGACTGGCACGCAGTTTTTCCCAGGACCTTCCGAGCCTTTGGCCGGAGAGCTGGGTTTTTCCTTGAAGTCCATCACTTTGGGAGCTGGGTCTGATGGCTTCCTGGAGGTACCACCCTGCAGCAGCTCTGAGACCACCCGGTGGAGGTGGGTGACAAGCTGCGAAGACTTCAGGTCCCGAGTGTTCTCGTGCTTGGCCAGGTACTGAAGCACCTCCCGGGCACAAGTCTGGAAACCTGAGCAGAACATCTCTTGACCTGTTTCAACATTTCTCCCTGACAGCTCACCTAGGGAAACAAAAATCCAAAGGAAAATGTTTCAGAAGACCCTGTGGTGCACCTGGATACCTAGACGCCAAAAAACCAGGTGCTTTCGTTTTTGTTAAAAAAAGAAATCGCATTTACTGACTTGTGTTCCTAACTCCAAAAGTAGTATGCTCAGAGAAGAATTACACTGAAAATTATTAATAATTAAATTAAAACAATCCATAAACTAATACTCAGATAAAATACGATTTTTAATGTTTGCATAATATCCTATCATGGAAATGGACCATAATTAATAGAGATGAGCTGTTTCCCCTCTTTTGGAATGTATAGGTGGTTTGTGAGTTTTCCATGTAAGTGAAGCAGCAAAGAACATTCTGATGTATTCATAAACCTGAGTCAATGCATTCAACATTGCACCGTGGCAAAATGGGCAGAGGCCAGATAGTTATAAAATGAGGAAAAGAATGAAGAAACAATAATCACCTAAAGTAAACTTATTTTCAATGACTTGTAAAAGTTGCAGTCATGCTGTGACCTTTCATTAGGCTCTCTATTTCTATATCTTTTCCACATATTCTATCCATGATCTTCAAGACATTAGGTACGACCATCTTCCTATTTTTAATGAGGAAACTGGCAGAAGCATTTGCTGGCTTTTTGCAATTTTCATCATACGAGCCTTGGAGAGGAAGGCAGAAAATGAAATGAGGGAGTAGGTAGAATAATTCTCCCCAGTCAGTACAGTATTATTTGGAAGAAGTGAGACTAGAAGGTTAGGTGACTCCGATTATCTGGAAGTCTGTAGAAACGAATGATGAAACTTCAGTGGTTTCTCTAGATTGTGCAATTCACCAAGATACCTAGTGGCTATTCAGGGAACCACATGAAATGCAGGAAAAACTCCTGCTGTATCCTGCCAGGATCACACCACACACCAAGTGACAAGGAAGCAAAGAAACAAGAAAACACTGGGGCATACCCACAATTTCTTCTCCAATGAAAGAGGGCTAAGAAGACCAACTGTAAAACACCCACAAGGCAAATTATAGGTGCCTTGGCATTTTAAAAGGGAGTAGGGAAATCTCCCAGAACCCAGAGACTCTCAAGCTAAAATGCCACAGGAATATCTTATCATTTCACTAATACGTATTCATGCCAGGTGGCACATTGCATTTCAAATGTAAAGTCTGACCTTTTAGGAAAGATAAAACTGCATCTCCCCCAATGAAGGTGCATAAGCAATTTGTTGCAGTAATGTTTATTACATCAGATGTTGAGCCCACAGGCTCTCTATTTGTGCTCAACCTCTTAAAGAGAGGATAGCCAGAATCAGCACTCACCAGCTTGTAAACCGCTCTGCAGGGCAATGATTTTCTGCTGCTGCTGATCAATTAGGTTTGTTAGTGCTTTCACATGCTTCAAGGTAAGTTCAAGAACCACTGCTTTTTCCAAGTGACCCAAAGTCTAGAAGGAAAAGAGCCTTAGTCAGCGGTGAGGTCAGAGAAGTCCCACCTTTGGGACATTTATTAGCAAAGAGAAATGTCTCTAAAAGAAAAAAAAAAGTGGAATAGTCTTTCCTGGTTGGCTGTTTTAAGTCTGTAGATCATGCTTTTAAAAAGATACACACATACATATATATAATATATATGATTAAAGAATTTTAAAAAGGGTGCCATCTATCTTTGGAGGCATTTTGGAAGCTGCAACTACCTCAGGAAAACGCTTTGACAGATAAATTTCTCCAGCAGCCTCTGCTGACCTTAACTCAGGGGAATCCAGAGATAACATTTTTCTGCAGGGGTGTCAACTCAGAGAGGGGCCTCTATTATGTCTGGCAGCCAATAGGCTTTCCCTACTTCTTTCCTTACACTCTTTCAGAACTTCCAGCTCATTCAGGCTTTTTTGTTCCTCCCGAAATACTTTTTTTTTTTTTTTTCCATTTCCCCAACCAAAGGCTGCCAAGTAGCTGAGGGCTACTGTCAAGAAAGACAGGCCGTAAAAATCACACACCAAAGCAAGTCCCCTTATTTAACAACAACAAAAAAGGTGGGGGGAGTGGTGGAGGGCAAGGGGTAAATGTGTGTGTTGCTTGGCGTGTTCCTTTAAGTTAGAAAAACTAGGGAATCCTGAAAATCAACAGAAGTTAAACTCTTGAAAAGGAAGGCCAGTTGGTGTTGGAGCCAACTTGGAGAGGTCCAAGCGGTTCTCGCCTCATTTGCATGAGTCAGCCAGAAAACGCCAGGACTGTGGAGGAGGACCCCACCACAGAGCCACCCGCCAGCTCTGATCCGCCCGTCTGGTCTGCAGTTCCCCGCGGAACCTGCAGGCGGCGAGTGACCCCCCGCCCGCCCTCTGGGCCAAGGACTGGGTTGGAAAGGGGCCAGCTTCTCACTTACTGTAAGTTTGAGATGTTCGGGTAGGAGATCCTTCAGCTGGGCGATGCACTCGTTAATCCGGTCACGTCTCTTTTTCTCGATGAGCCGGTGCGGCAATTTGTAGGTCTCCTGCAAGACGCACGGGGAGGCGGTGGGCGATTGGGGAAGGAGATGAGAAGCCTATCCTCCCAGCCCCGCAGCAAGAGTCCGGCAGAGGAGCAGAATAGCACCCAGAACCAGCATCTGCCCCTTCTTTTCCAAGTCACTCAGAATAGGCACCGAGCCCACACCCTGCATCCCCTCACCAACCTCAAAGCGAGAAAACTTTTCTTGGAAACTCAGAGCGCGCGAGGGGCTGAGCGCAGGGTCCCCAGGGGTGCATTTGCTTACCTTGCTGTCCTCGCTCCGCTTTATTCCCCGTCTTGACTTGTACACTTGGTACATGTGGGCAAAATCCATCCTGCAGGAAGAGAGACCAGGAAGGGTCGTGACTGCTTGCGCACGGCTGCAGGCGTTCCGCCGGGCAAGAACCCCCCCGGTGCGCCCGGAGCTGCTCCAAGTTGAGAGTGGCGCATAACATGGGGCTGGAGTTGAGGCTTGAAGGGCCAAGGAGTGCCAACTTACCCTGGTAGGTCTCCGTGCTCCAGTCCCGGTGCTTTGGGCAGGCAGGCGGGGGGTGGTTGCGCGCTGGGGATCCGCTCCATGGCGCGGCGAGCCGGGGCCACTGCGCGCTCCTGTCTGCACTAGCGGAGCGTCTGGATGAGGACTGTCCTGGAGCGGGCTTCGGGGGTCTCTCCGCAGATGTTCCTCTGAGTCTGAGCTCTTTGAAATCCCCTGGGCTGCTGGAATCTTCGGCTTTGAGATGCAGCTTCAGTTGGGGGCGTGCATGGCCCGGTGTCCCCGCGGCCTCTGGCTCCGACTCAGCGCACAGACTGGCGGTGTGTGCTCCCTGCGCGGTCTGCGCCGTGCGAGCCAAGTGAATGAGAAGTGGGGCGGGCGGGGAGGCGGGAGGGAGCGGGTTGGGGGGGGCGGTTAGGGCGGAGTGGGGGGGTGGGGGGACAAGCCGAGGAGTAATGGAGAGGCTGCGGGCTGGGTTAAATGGGAGCGAGTGGGTGGGTTGGAGCTACGTGTTCTACCCTGTGACTCCAGGCACGTCTGGCCACTGCCGGGGAGGGAAGGAGCGACCTGCCCGCCCTCCCCCGGCTTCATCACATGAGTCTCACGTGTTGGACAACGCTCCGGCGGCTGCTAGGGAGCCCCCACCCCCAGCCCCGGCCCCCAGGTGTCTGCGGCTGCGGCCGCCTTTCCCCGAAGAGGGGGTGGCAGCGCAACCTGGGTCCTGCCCAGTTGGGTGGGGGGCGCGGAAGCTGGAAGGGACGGGGGTGCTGGGGGAGGGGGAGAGTTGGTAACGTGGGCGAACCTGCCCCAGGGAAATGAAGTAAGTTCCCGTCTCCTGGGAGGGAACGGGGGAGGACGGATCCGCCCGCGTCTGACTCAAGCCGGGAGAGGAATATCCCCTTGCTAGCTCCAGCCCAGCCCTCTTCCTCCTCCCCCGCCCGGCCCGCTTGGAGGAACCGGCGCGCAGCGGAGGGAGTCGCCCGGCCCCCCCAGCCTTCCCCAGAGGCTGGGGTTTCTTTCCGTCCTGGCTTCCCTGCCCCCACTGCTCACCCTCGCATCCAGGAATTGCCCGCCTTGGGGAGGGACCGAGGGGCGGGGCGGATGTCACCCCATGGGAAGCGGGCAGACAGCCAAGCGCAGGGGCAGCTGAGGCTGCCGCCGAGCACGCCGCGCGCACCTGACCGTGGAGGGTGTGAGCCGAGGGCACCTCGCTCCCCAGGAGCTCCGCTCCCGGGCACAGCCTGCGGGCCGGCACCTGGTTGCGCAGCCCCCTGGGTGCCCCAGTGTCACCCCCTTCCTCCCGGCCAGTCAAGCACAGAAAGATACCGGGCGCGGTGCCCGGTGTTCCCTCCCTCCTCTGCCCCCTCCAGAGCAGAGGCGCCCGGGTCGCCTCCCCTCCGGCTGCAGCGTTACACAACCGCGGCGGCGGCGCCTGCCCTGCAGCAGCGCAGGGCGTGACGCTTCACGTGGCCGGGGCTCAGGTCCCAGCGCCGCGGACCGCGAGCCCCTCTGCGTTGACCCAGGGACTGAGACCCCGGGGACGTGGTGTGCTAACCCGGATCGGCCCTCTCCCTGCCGGTTGGGAACTTCGGCGGCGCTGTTTGCGGTCTGCACCCAGGGCAGGAGGGATGAGAGAGACAAGAAAAAAAACCGCCTGTTACACAGTGAAATCTTAGCAATCATGCAGTGGACACATATTTGTTGAGCCCCCTACTCTGTGCTAGGCGCTGTGCTTGTTGATGAATCCGACACGGATCCTGCCCTTGAACTTACAGAACCTCTAGGAAGAGGATAAATTGAGCAATAAAGGAAAGGCAGCCCTGGGAAAATTGTATCGAGGCCACTGGCTGACAGAGGGAAAAAAAATGAGAATTTGTGTTGCTTTGTGTTTTTAATTTAATTCTAATCAAGATGCCTAGGTAGAGACGCGGGGAGAAGCCAACCCAAAGTCCCGAGCCCGGGGCGGAAAGACCTCCTCCAACGGCCCCAGATCTCTGCAATCTCACTTAGGCTGCCGGAGGGCCCCACCCACCTCCCCCGGAAAAGTCCGGGCTCTGTGACCTTCTCACTCAGCCTGGAGCAGGGAAAACAGCTGAAACTCCAATCCCGCGTTGTGAGCAGCGCTGATACAGTCAGAGGAGGGAGCCAGTGGAAACTCATGACTAAAATAAGGCCTGGCTGGGGATTTCACTGACCTCTGCGCACCCCTGCCCTGCAAGTTCGGGGAGTTGAGAGATGACTGTAAGTCTTTCCCACTGCGCTTTGGGTCAGTCACCGCGCTGCTGAGTGACCTGGCAGTGGGAAGGATTAAAAAAAAAAATGGGGTCACTGCTGAGACTGGGTGAGTAGTAGCCTCGGGTGCAGTTAGGGAGTCAGTCTTAACTAGCAGTGTCCTTGACGACCTAGAGAACTGGCATTCACAAGTTGACCAAACTGGGAGTGTATTTCCTTCAGGTCGCCTTGGAGAGCTCCCACTTCCTGTTTATATTTCACAAGCGTCAAACTCATTAGCAAGTGTGAGAAATGCCTCCTTTTCTAACTGCTAACTGGCATGACCTCACTTCGGGGCTCAGAGATCCCTCCCTGCCAGAATGTACTTTTGCTGGCCAAAGGCAGGAACCGGAGACCGCCCTGGAAACGTGCTTTCAATCTTGGGCGATCTGCTTCATTGTGTGACTTTAATAAGGATGAAGAGTTGTCATGACTGCGTCAAAACCACGGTTCCACTAGGAAATAAACACTGGGAGAGGAAAGGACGCACACCCCCTTCCGCTGACACCCCTCACCCAATGGCAGGAGTGAGCCCAAACCTTGCAGCTTCCATGGCTCATGGCTCATGACAATATCATTCTTAAAATTCTTTGAGTTTATTAACACATTTTGCCCCTACCTGCCCTACAACTGTAAATAACAAAATGTGTGCATTTCCTACTTTCTGTGTGTTCCAAATGTATTCTCAAGCTTCAAGAACTGTTTACATCCTACCAGAGTTCCACCGTATCCGGATTTAAAAAAAAAATCTGTTGTTCTCTCCATAGCGTATGGCTTTTAAAAAATAGTAATTTGAACAAACAATTCCTACCTGGCATATATCTTTCCATCCTGGAGAATGTTACCATTTCAGTCTGTCATCTTTTGTAGATATTAAAAACCTTTCATATGTCAATTTCTTTGCTCCTCACCACCACCTTATAGGCAGGTCCTAGTATTAGCTCAATTCATTTAACACATATTTATTGTTATTCAATGCCAGACACTGAAATAGAGCCTAGGGATGTATAACATATTCTGTTTGGAAAACTGAGGCTCAAGGAGGCTAAATAACCTGCCCCAGGTTATATAGTCTGGGATTCAGTCTGAGACAAGCCCCCCGGGTTTGTTGGACTCCAAAGCTTGTGCTCTTAATCACTATACTTATGGTTGCCTGGTAGGGTTGTTTGGGTTGTGCACCGCTCAACTCCAGGGGGAGCTATTCACATTGCAGTCTGTGTGAGAGCACCCTCTGGAGTAGTGCATTGTGGCACTGAGCAGCTGCACTGGGTAATCCTGCCATTTTGTAGCCATCCCTGCTGTTTTGTCTCTTCTAAGTGGGGAAAGAACGTAATTTTGTACAAGAGAAAGATGGGAACTTTCTTTTCTTTCCTACTGGGTCTCAGCTTCTTGGTGGCCTTACACTGTGTGCTGAATGAGTCTATACTCTTACTATCTATAGTAACTCCTGGGCCCTTCATGTGCAAGAATTTAGAGCTCCAAGCTCCCCTATACATCCCCACAACTTGCTTGCTCAGATACCACTTTTTACCTGCTTATGAAACCTCAAAAATTTTTATCTCAACTCACAGTGAGAAATACATTTTACATCATGTCTCAATACACACACGTGTGTCTTTACACACATCTTAAGTATATTTAAACATAGGGCAGCCAAGGCTTGGTTGGGCTATAGCAATAAGTGACTACTACCCTCTCTCCTATACTCCTGAGTAACCATTGCTCTCTTAAAAAAGAAAAAACAAATTAAGCCACTTAGAACTAAGTCAATCAGGCCGAGTGTGGTGGCTCATGCCTGTAATCCCAGAACTTTGGGAGGCCAAGGCGAGCGGATCATCTGAAATCAGGAGTTCCAGACCAGCCTGGCCAACAGGGTGAAACCCGAGCTTTACTAAAAATACCAAAAATTAGCCGGACATAGTGGCGGGCGCCTGCAGTCCCAGCTACTCAGGAGGCTGAGACAGCTCTGTTGGATTTTGCTGGAGGTCCACTCTCGACCCTGTTTGCCTGGGTATCAGCAATGGAGGCTGCAGAACAGCAAATATTGCAGAACAGCAAATGTTGCTGCCTGATCGTTCCTCTGGATGCTTTGTCTCAGAGGGGCATCCAGCTGTATGAGGTGTCAGTCTGCCCCTACTAGGAGGTGTCTCCTAGTTAGGCTACTTGGGGGTCAGGGACCCGCTTGAGGAAGCAGGCTGTCTGTTCTCAGATCTCAAACTCTGTGCTAGGAGAACCACTACTCTCTTCAAAGCTGTCAGGTATGTTTAAGTCTGCAGAAGTTTCTGCTGCCTTTTGTTCAACTATGCCCTGCCCCCAGAGGTGGAGTCTACAGAGGTAGGCAGACCTCCCTGAGCTGCGGTGGGCTCTACCCGCTTTGTTTACCTAGTCAAGCCTCACCAATGGCAAATGCCTCTCCCCCAGCCTCGCTGCTGCCTTGCAGTTCGATCTTGGACTGCTGTGCTAGCAGTGAGCAAGGCTCTGTGGGCATGGGACCCACCGAGCCAGATGCGGGATATAATCGGGTGTGCCATTTGCTATGACTGTTAGAAAAGTGCAGTATTAGGGCGGGAGTGTCCCAATTTTCCAGATACTGTCTGTCTCAGCTTCCCTTGGCTAGGAAAGGGAATTCCCTGACCTCTTGAACTTCCCAGGTGAGGTGATGCCCTGCCCTGCTTTGGCTCACATGCTGTGGGCTGCACACACTGTCCAACAAGTCCCAGTGAGATGAACCAGGTACCTCAGTTGGAAATGCAGGAATCACCTGTCTTCTGCATCACTCAGGCTGGGAGCTATAAACTGGAGCTGTTCCTATTAAGCCATCTTGGAACCAGTCCCCGTTACTTACTTTTAATAAGGCGTTTAAAACTAAAATTTTTCATTGAGCACTGCTTTCATAGCATACCACAATGTTTGGTATGTTTTTTTTTAATCTTTTAGGTCAAAATGTATTCTAATGTTTTTTGTAATTTTTCATTGATTTGTAGTTTATTTAGAAGAGTGTTGCTTAATTTCCAAATATTTATGAATTTTCCAGGTAACTTTTTTCTTTTTCTTTTAAAATAATTATAGGCTGGGTGCTGTGGCTCATGCCTGTAATCCCAGCACTTTGGAGGCCAAGGTGGACAGATCGCTTGAGGCCAGGAGTTTGAGACCAGGCAGGGCAATATGGTGAAATATTGTTACTAAAAAAATAAAAATAAATTAGCCAGGTGTGGCAGCATGCACCTATAGTCCTGGCTACTCAGGAGGTTGAGATGAGAGGATCACTTGAGCCCAGGAGGCAGAGGTTGCGTTGAGCCGAGATCATGCCACTGCACTCCAGCCTGGGTGACAGAGCTAGACCTTGTCTCAAATAATAATAATAATAAAATCACAAGAAATTACAAACATAATACAGAGAATTTCCACATATCTTCAGTCAGTTTCACCCAATGGTAAAAATCTTACATAACTATAATACAATATCAAAACAAGGAAATTGACATTGGTGCAATGCACAGACATATATTCGTATTTCATGAGTTTTACATGCATTCACTTATATGTAGGTGTATATATAGTTCTATGCAATGTTATCACAGGTGCAGACTAGTGTAATCACCACCACAATCAAGATGCAAAACTGTTCTATCACAGTAAAATTCCCTCATACTACCCCTCCATAGTCATACCCATTCCCTTCTTATCACCTATCCCACAGGCCTAGCAACCAGTCTATTCTCCATCTCTATAATTTTATCATTTTAAGAGTGTTATATAGGCCAGGCATGGTGGCCCATGCCTATAATCTCAGCACTTTGGGAGGTCAAGGTAGGAGGATCACCTGAAGCCAGGAGTTTGACAGCAGCCTGGGCAACATACAGACCCTGTCTCTATATTAAAAAATTAAAAATAAATATTAAAAAATTTAAGAAGAATGTTATATAAATAGAATCACATCATATATAACCTTTGAGATGGACTTTGTTTCACTCAGTGTAATTATCTTGAGATTTATCCAAGTGGTTTTGTGTATCAGTAGTAAGTTTCTCTTTTTTCATTGAGTAGTATGATACGGATGTACCATAATTTGTTTACTTATTCACCCACTGAAGACATTTGAATTATTCCAATTTTGGGCTACTACAAACCTGCTATGAAAATTTATGTACACATTTTTGTGTGCATATGAATTTTCCTTTCTCTGAGATGAATGCCCAGGAATGTAATTACTAGATCATTTTGTAATGGAGTTTTTTAAAGACACTGATAAAGTATTTGCCAGCATAGCTGTACCATTTTATATTTCCAATTGCAATGCATGAGAGATCTAGTTTCTCTGCATCCCTACTAGCATTTTTTATTGTCATTATTTTTAATTTTAGATGTTTGAATAGGCATGTTGTGCCAGGTAGCTTTTAATTATTGATTTCTAATTTATTACTATTTGGTCAGAAGATACATTCTATTAGATTTTATTTTTTTGTTTTTGTTGTTCAGATAGGGTCTCACTCTGTTGCCCAGGCTGAGTGCAGTGGTACAATTATGACCTCAGACTTCCAAATAGCTGAGACTACAGGCATGTGCCACTGTGCCCAGATAATTTTGGTATTTTTTGTAGAGATGGGATCTTAGTATATTCCTCAGGCTGGTCTCGAACTCCTGGACTCAAGCAGTCCTCCTGCTTCAGCCTCCCAAAGTGCTGGGATTACAGATGTGAGCTACCATGCCCAGCCAGATTTTAATTTTTAGCAGTTATTAAAACATCTTTCATTACCCAGCATATAGTCCATCTTAATGAATGTTTTATGTGGGTTCAAATGCAAACAAATGCGTATTCTACATTTGTTCGGTATAATATTTTATAAAATCAATTGAGTTGGTTGACAGTGTTGCTCACATATAATATATATCTATTGGTTTTTTGTCTATTCGTCCTATCAATTACTGAGACGAGTTAAAAATCACTCCAATTATGATTGTAGATTTGTCCATTTCTTTCTTTTCTTTTCTGTTTTTTTTTCTTTTTCTTTCTTTCTTTCTTTTTTTTTTTTTTTTTTTTGAGATAGGATCTCACTCTGTCACCTAGCCTGGGGTGCAGTGGTGCAATCATAGCTCACCATAACTTCAAACTCCTAGGCTCAAGCGATCTTCCCACCTCAGCCTCCCAGGTAGTTGGTACTACAGGCATGTACCACTATTCACAGCTAATTGATTTTTTTTATGTTTTGTAGAGACAGAGTCTCACTGTTTTGCACAGGCTGGTCTTGAACTCCTAGCCTCAAGTGGGATTCTCCCACCTCAGCCTCCCAAGGTACTGGGATTAGAGTGTGAGCCACCATACCCAGCCAATTGGTCCATTTCTGTCAAATTTTGCTTTTGCATTTTGGAACTCTATTCTTCTTTTTTTTTTTTTTTTTTTTTTTTTGTTGTTGTTGTTTTGTTGTTGTTGTTGTTGTTGTTGTTGAGATGGAGTTTTGCTCTTGTTGCCCAGGCTGGAGTGCAATGGCACGATCTTGGTTCATGGCAACCTGGGTTCAAGCAATTCTCCTGCCTCAGCCTCCTGAGTAGCTGGGATTACAGGCATGCACCACCACACCCAGCTAATTTTGTATTTGTAGTAGAGACAGGTTTTCTCCATGTTGGTCAGGCCAGTCTCCAACTCCCGACCTCAGGTGACCCACCCACCTCAGCATCTCAAAGTGCTGGGATTACAGGGGTGAGCCACTGACCCAGCTGGAACTCCATTCTTAACTGCATACACACTTAGTATTGACAGATCCTCTTGATGAATTTTTCTTTTATCATTAATACTTTTCCTCTTTATTTCTAGTAATATAATTATTCTGAAGCCAATCTTAATATAACCATACTTGCTTTTTTATACTTAATGTTTGTGTGGTATATTTTTTCTACCCTTGTGCTTTCAAACTGTGTCTTTTTATATTGCAGTTATTTTCTTCTGTTTTTTACAGACAGGTTCTTACTCTGTTGCCCAGGCTGGAGTGCAATGGTGAGATCACAGCTCACTGTAACCTTGAACTCCTGGGCTCAAGTAATCCTCCTGCCTCAGCCTCACAAGTAGCTGGGACTTCAGGCATGTCTCACCACACCTTGCTAAGTTTTAAATTTTTGTAGAAATGGGGTCTAGCTGTGTTGCCCAGGATGGTCTCCAACTCCTGGCCTCAAGCAGTTCTCCTGCCTTGGCCTCAAAGTGCTGGAATTACAGGCGTGAGCCACTGTACCTAGCCTTAAATTATGTCCTTATAATTTTGTATGTGTCAAGAGCATATTGTTGGATCTTGCTTTTATATCAATCTGACAATCTCTGCCACTTAAGTGTTTAATATGTTTATATTTGATATAATTATTATCTGAGTTAATTCTCCCATATTGGTATGATTTTCTACTTATCCCTTTTATTCTTTGTTTCTGCTTCTACTTTCTTGCCTCATTTTTGGTATACTGCATTCTTTTTAATTAATTTTTCTTTGAAATGGGGTTGTGCTGTGTTGCCCAGGCTGGTCTTGAACTTCTGGCCTCAAGTGATACTCCCATGTCAGCCTCCCAAAGTCTGGGATCGCAGGCATGAGCCACGGTGCCCAGCCCATATTGCATTTTTATTTTTATTTATGTATTTTTTTTTTTGAGACGGTGTCTCATTCTGTTGCCTAGGCTGGAGTGCAGTGGCATGGTCTCTGCTCAATGCAACCTCTGCCTCCTGGTTTCAAGCAATTCACATGCCTCAGCCTCCCCAGTAACTGGGATTACAGGTGTGTGCCACCACACCCAGCTAATTTTTCCTATCTGTTGCAGAGATGGAGTTTCACTGTGTTGGCCAGGCTGGTCTCAAACTCCTCCTGGCCACAAGTGATCCACACACCTCAGCCTCCCAAAGTGCCGGGATTACAGGCATGAGTCACAACACCTGGCCCCGTATTGCATTTTTTAATCATTCCATTTTATCTCTTGTTTTTAGCTATATTTCTTCATGGTATATTTTTAGTGGCTGTTCTAAAGCAGTGGTTCTTAAACTTTCCGTACATTAGGAACACTTAGTGCTTTTATTAAAACATAAGATTTTTGGGTCATACTCCTAGAGCTCCTTATTTAGTAGGTCTGTGATATTGCTCAAAAATATGCATTTTTAGTAAGTTTTCAGATGATGCTGGTGATATATGTCTGGGAACTACATTTTGAGAACCACTGTTCTAGAAATTATTCTCTGCCTTTATCTTCAAATAGTATACAAAAAAAAATTATTATACAACTTCACAAATAGTGCAAGAACTTTACAACAGTATAATTCTATTTCTTCCCCTACCAACCTTTTGTGCTCTTATTATCTGACATTTTACTCTTTATTCCCAAATATGTAATAAACCTCACAATATATTGGTTTTTTTGCTTTAAACAATCATCTTTTCAAATATTATATGCACGCACATACATAAATAAAGAGATATATAAATATTTCTTTGTAAAAGATCTTTAACGTCGTTTTTTGTTTTGTTTGTTTGTTTTTTGAGACAGAATTTAGCTCTTGTTGCCCAGGCTGGAGTACAATGGCGTGATCTCAGCTCACCACAACCTCTGCCTCCCAGGTTCAAGCGATTCTCCTGCCTCAGCCTCCCAAGTAACTGGGATTACAGGCATGTGCCACCATGCCTGGCTAATTTTTATATTTTTAGTAGAGGTGCAGTTTCTTCATGTTGGTCAGGCTGGTCTCGAAATCCTGACCTCAGGTGATTCACCTGCCTCAGCCTCCCAAAGTGCTGAGATTACAGGCATGAGCCACTGCACCTGGCCTTTTTTTTTTTTTTTTTTTTTTTTTTTTTTTTTTTTTTTTTTGAGATGGAATCTGTCTGTCACCCAGGCTAGAGTGCATGATCTCAGCTCACTGTAAACTCCACCTCCTGGGTTTAAGCCATTCTCATGCCTCAACCTCCTGGGTAGCTAGGATTACAGGTGCACACCACCATGCCCAGCTAATTTTTATATTTTTAGTAGAGATGAGGTTTCACTATGTTGGCCAGGCTGGTCTCTAAGTCCTAACCTCAAGTGATTCACCTGCCTTGACCTCCCAAAATGCTGGGATTACAGGCATGAGCCACCATACCTGGCTCTATCCATTTTTTAAAACCCTTTCTGGGAGTCTTAAATTCTTCCTACAGACCTGGGTTTCCCTCTGCTATCTTTTCTGTTCAGTCTGAAAAACTTATGTCAGCTTTTCTTGTAGCATGGGTCCACTAGAGATGAATCTTCCCAGTTTTTACCTGTCTGAAAATTACTTTATTTCACTTTTTTTTTTTTTTAAGACAGAGTCCTGTTTTGTTGCCCAGGCTGGAGTGCAGTGGGATGGTCTCCCTTACTGCAACCTCCACCTACCAGGTTCAAGGGATTCTCCTGCCTCAGCCTCCCAAGTAGCTGGGATTACAGGTGCCTGCTACCACGCCCAGCTAATTTTTTGTATTTTTAGTGGAGATGTGGTTTCACCATGTTGGCCAGGCTGGTCTCAAACTCCTGACCTTGTGATCTGCCTGCCTCAGCCTCCCAAAGTGCTGGGATTACAGGTGTGAGCCACCGCGCCTGGCCTTCACCTTCATTTTTAAAGTATGCTTTCACTGGGTATAGAATTCTAGTTTGACAGTGTTTTTCTTTTAGCACTTTAAAGATGTTCTATTGTCTTCTGGCCTCCATTGATTCTAGTGAAAAGTCATCTGTTATTTCTATCATTATTCCCTTATATTTATGTCTTTTTCCTCCTTTGATTGCTTTTCAGATTTACCACTTACCACTGCTTTTCAGCAGTTTGGCTATGATTTGTTTAGGTGCTGCTTTTTCCACATTTATTCTCCTTGTGGGTGTGTTAAGGTTCTTGGTTCTCCTCCCACCCCCAACCCTCCCCTGACACACAACGTGGATGTAGAACTTCTTGATTCTATGAGTTGATATCTTTAATCAATTTTGGTAAGTCTTGACCAATAAAGCTTTAATGATTTCTTCTGCCATGCTGTCCCTGTTCTCTTATTTTTGGGATTCCATTTGCACATATGTTGGGTTGTTTGAAATTAACCCAAATACTGTCAGATGCTCAATTTCCTCTGCTGTTGAGTCTGCTACTAAGCTGCTACTAATGAATTTATTTTTGATATTGTGTTTTTCATTTTTAGCATTTCCATATGGTTCTTTTTTTCTAGTTTCCACCACTTTTTTGAAATTCCCCATCTCTTCATGAATGTTGTCCTCTTTTCCATGAGGTCCTTTAACATTTTTGTATTATAGATGTTTTTTATTTTAATATCTCAGTCTGATAATTTAAACTTTTAAGCTAGCTCTGGATCTGATTCTGTTGATTATTTTCTATCTTAACCATGAGACCTATTTTCTTGCTTTTTCACAGACCTTGAAATTTTTTATTGCACACTGAATACTTTGAAAGAAAAATAGAATGAATACAAAATAAATAATATTTACCTTCAAAAAAAGAAAAGAGCAAGCCTCTTCTGCAAGGAGCTGAGTCTATCTGATCTGTAATTGATCTGGGTCTGGGCACTGTTGTAGCTTTAGTTTAATTCAGTTCACAACTGTTCTCAATGTTCTGAGGGTGGGATTAGGACTTTGTCTTCAGCAGAACTGGGTATTTGAGCACTGGTGAGATTCTTGAGATCGGCCTGTATTTCTTTTTTTTTTTTTTTTTTTTTTTTGAGACGGAGTCTCGCTCTGTTGCCCAGGCTGGAGTGCAGTGGCCGGATCTCAACTCACTGGAAGCTCCACCTCCCGGGTTTACGCCATTCTCCTGCCTCAGCCACCCGTGTAGCTGGGACCATAGGCGCCCGCCACCTCACCCGGCTAGTTTTTTGTATTTTTTAGTAGAGACGGGGTTTCACCGTGTTAGCCAGGATGGTCTCGATCTCCTGACCTCGTGATCCGCCTGTCTCGGCCTCCCAAAGTGCTGGGATTACAGGCTTGAGCCACCGCGCCCGGCCGGCCTGTATTTCAAAAGTGAGCTGACAGACTTCAGAACCGTGGGGGATCACAGCCTGCTTTACAGCCCAGCTGATAGCTTTTTTATTTCTCGTTGCCCTTTGCTTCCCTGCATTCTGTACCTCTGGAGAACTCTTTCAGCCCTTTGGCTCCTCACTGGCCCTAGCAACTTCCCAGACTCTATGAAAGCCCAAAATGCCTCAAGGAGTTTCCCCCTAGGCATTGTTTCCTGCCCCCAGCTTTGGTGAACTATTCCCAGCATGATGTGAAGACTCCCGAGAAAGAGGAGGCAGGCAGGTGCAGACTCCCTCTGTGACTGGGGCTCCTCCGCCCACAGGCAGCCATTCCAAGCTTGTTAAAATTGCAGCTGAGTTCTCATCCCTGCTGTTCACAGACTCGTCTTCCTTCTGCCATTCCCCCAGAGGTGACAATGACCATGAGTCTCTCCTCTCATATGTAGAGCTTGTCACTTTCTTGAGTTTGGTTCATTTAGGTTTCTTTGCGCTCTCAGTTCTCTGATGGGTTTTAAAAATCAATGATTGTTTTCAGCTTACCTGTCTTGTTTTGGTTGTTAGGGTGAGAATAGTCTCATGTAACCCTGTACATCTGGTAGAAATCCCCTAGATAACTGCCTCTTACTAGCAATGAAAAGTATGTAGGAATCAGAAGAAAGCAATCAATCACATAGGAATTGAAAATTTTAAAGCTGAAGCTAATGCAGAGATTAAAAAAAAAAGACGATGGTAAAGATTTGCATTGTAGTCTATCAAAAAAGTGCTGAGGTGCTAATCACACACACACACACACACACACACACACACACACACACACACTCGCCCAAAGACTAAGGCAAAGAAGAGATGATCTGTGCACCTTGCAAGTGACATTTATTTTCTGAGATTGGATAGAATACGTAGCGCACTAAAGTGCATTGTGTTTTATTTGGGTGATCACCCACTCTCTATTCTGTCTCTTAGGGTAGTGAGTCTCACATTTTACTCTGCATCTGAATCACCTGGGCATCTTGTTAAAATTCACATTCTTAGTAGGCCTGGGGTTGGGCTCGAGATTCTACACACATTTCTAACAATTAGATGCTGCTAATGGTATGTGACCAGCAAGGTCCTAGAGTATGTATACCTTTATTTTTAGGTGGGTCATAGCAATGGAACTTAAAATCATTTGTGCTAAGGTGAGTTTACAGTATAAAGGAAACAAAATATTTAAACTGAATTAATAAAATCAACAATCTAAAACTCCCAAGAAATAGCTAGAATGTGGCTTATAGTCATGCAAGGTGCAGAGAAAAGTGACATTTCAGTGTTGAGGAAATCTAGTGAGAGACAGACCTGTAATTCATCAAACTGGCTTCTCTGGGGGTGGTTTAAGTTTTTCTTGAAGTGGGTAGCTGCCATTCTGGGAGCTGGGGCTGGAACTGGCATTCATTGCCATTCAGAACCAGGCCTTTGACAGCTCTGCTCTCTCACATCTGCCTGAGGGCATCAAGCACCAGTTCAGCAGGGAAAGAAGGATGGGGAAAGGCTGTGGGGAGAGAGGTTGGGTAACATTAGGGAGATGCCAAGAATCTGGTTATTCAAGACAGCGTTCACAGCACCAACAATTGCAGAAAACATTCACTGAGTTATAAATTAGCACTTGAATCCCACTATCCTCTTTTTCAACTGCCAGATTTGTTTGTTTTTCACCAGAAGAGACTTAGTAATTGGAATTCTGTAATTGTGATATTAGCTATTGGTCCCGCATTCATCACAGGACTAATTAATGTATCCGCAGAAGAGAAAATAAATTCCCCATCATTTTCTGGGTTTAGCAAGGCAGTATGAATTTTAAACCGAAGTGACTAGGGCATAGGCTACCTTGTTAGGAAGAAAGCAAGGGAAATGATTATAAATCCACTAAAGGTAAAGACTTAATTTAATAAAACTTTACCACTCAAAGAAACATAGAGAGAAGTAGTCTAAAGTTTTGGTGACATTTAATGAAAGAAAATTTAAAAGATTTAATTCATTTATTTAATCAGAAACATTTACTGAGGGGTTTCTATCTACCAAACACATGCTGTATGAAAAAAAAAATTCATGATTGTGCTCTCACAGAGCTTGCAATGTTATTACTTTGAAGCATGTGAGGAACTTGAACTAGGCTAACAGATTATTGTATGCTATTCCCATAGGGTAACTGTTTAATGACTAGACAGGAATTCTTCAAAATTATCATGTTCTCTGCATACAAACAAGGACATTTTAACTGGAAAATAATGTGTTCTTTTAAGTACTTAGACCAAGTTTATTCAGTCATTATTGGCACTGTTAGTTTTCTTTTTTTCTCTCTCTCTCTCTTTTCTTTTCTTTTGTTTTTGAGACAGCGTCTCATTCTGTTGCCCAGGCTGGAGTGCAGTGGTGCGATCACAGCTCACTGCAACCTCTGCCTCCTGGGTTTAAGTGATTCTTGTGCCTCAGCCTCCAGGAGTAGCTCAGATTACAGGTGCGCACCACCATGCCCAGCTAATTTTTGTATTTTTAGTAGAGACAGGGTTTCACCATGTCAGCCATGCTGGTCTCAAACTCCTGACCTCAAGTGATCAGGCCACCTCAGCCTCCCAAGGTGCTGGGGTTACAGGCGTGAACCACTGCACCCAGCCACTATTAGTTTTCTTGAGCAGTGCCTCTTTCCTACTTAAAGCCTTAGTTTGCTTAACTGTAAAATGGGGCAACAATGGTATCTACCTCCTAGCATCATTGTGATTATCAGATTAAGTTATTTGATTAAAATACTTATCACAGTGCCTAGCATATGGTGATGACTTAATTAAGGTTTGTTTATAATATTTGTTTCTATTGGTTGAATGCCAGTAATTGCTTAGCATACCTGAGTATATAGTCACATAGATATAATTTGGCTATCAGTAGCACAAGCAGAATTTTCTCTGTAGAATGTGCTGAAGGTGAACTAAGGTTCTAAGACTGAATGATTCTTGTTCATTGTTCTTTGGCACCAGCAGCAAAGAAACGATTCAGGAGTCCTGAACTTTTTATCCAGAAAAAGGCAAAATTGACCTTCCCCAACATGAAGTTGCTCAGAATAACCTAATATTTTTTTTAAACAAAGAAAATTTAAACTTTAGCTTTTACCATAAAAAGGAATGAATGGATGGCATTCATAGCAACGTGGATGGGATTGGAGACTATTATTCTAAATGAAGTGACTCAGGGACGGAAAACCAAATATTGTCTGTTTTCACTCATAAGTGGGAGATAAGCTATGAGGATGCAAAGGCATAAGAATGACACAATGGACTTTGAGGACTCTGGGGGAAAAGGTGGGAAGAGGGTGAGGGATAAAAGACTACAGATTGGGTTCAGTGTATACTGCTTGGGAGATGGGTGCACCAAAATCTCACAGATCACCACCAAAGAACTTACTCATGTAACCAAATACCATTTGTTCCCCCAAAACCTATGAAAATAAAAAATTTAAAACAAACAAACAAAAAAGCAAGCTATGCCCTGACCACCTTGGGCACATGTCCTCTGGAGATGTTCAGAACTTTGTAGATTTGTCTACATGGTGTTAAAACTTTTGAACAATTCAAACAACTGGCCAGTATTTTTTTTTTAAAGCTATTTGATAGATAAGCCTGGTTGGTTAAGACTTATGAACTCATGGCCAGCTGTGCACATGAACTTTGCCTGGATGTATCTTTCAGAACAGTTTAGCAGTAATAAGGATTTGTGATAAGAGTACCAAAGAAAAATAGAGAAGTTGTATTTAATAAAGCTCCATGTCATTTAATAAAGCTCCATGTCATAATGACTTCACAAATACAGTGTGAACTCCTAGCAAATGGATACTTAAAAAAATTATCCAGAACCACTCAGATTACAAAATGTAACTCTTGATTACTATAGGAGATTGTATATTCATTCATTCATTCAACAAAGACTTAAGTGCTATATTGGTTAGCTCCAGGTGCCATAGCAAAATGCCAGACAGCATGGCT